>NW_024883469.1:0-84225 GCF_019059575.1 Amphibalanus amphitrite | reverse complement strand
GGTAGCTTTGGTACATCAATTTGGACAATCTGTGAAATTTTTGACCCCAGGTCATATCAGGTCAGGTCACCAGTCAAGTTAACTGACCAAGCCTAAAAAAAGTTTGCAATCATGTCCAGCCTGCAGTGTTTGTCAGAAAGTTTTAAACTTGGTGGATCCATGCTGTAATGGGCGCCTACAATTTGTATATCTCGGATTTTTTATATCCGTGACCTAAGGTCAGGTCAGTGGCGTGACCTTTCCATTACAAGTCAATGGAGAAAAATGAAAATGCCTCTAGATCCGTGTGTACGCATCGGAACAGTCCAAATATTTCAGAATCACAATGATTTAGTCCACTCGTGATGACCAAGGTGTCATTTTTGCTGATAGCCTCTAGGCAGGTCATCCGAGGTCACTTGAGGCTACAAACAGTTTTTTGCCAATAACTCGCGATTGGAAAGAGATAGAACGCTGGGGATGGTCTCATTGTGTTTGTCTTGTTGAGACGCATCGACTGATATGCAACATGACCTTTTCCGGTCAGGTCATGACCTTGACCTGAGGTCAAATTTTCAAGTTGATCTTTCAAGGTCAAATTATAGTTCATTCGACGCGTCTCGGCGAGGGGGACACGATTCTGGCAATAGAAATGTCGTGGCTCTTTGTAGTCGAAAGTTATTGTCGAAAAACACTTTTCGTAAAAACAGCTATTTTTGGAGTTTTTGCCCTCTGGAGGCTAAACCGTTGACCTGAGGTCAATATTGATAATGACCTTTTCAAAAGAAGAGTTCAAAAGCTATCGTTTGCTCTTCCATGCGTTTTTCTAGCTGCCATAGTTCCTGAGATAGCGGCATGTTTTCTGAAAATATAATGACAATTAGCAAATTTTGACCTTTGATGACCTCTGGTGACCCCAATATTGCTCTAAGGTGAAAAAATGACCGAATACTTTCAGACGTACGCATTGAGAGCTATCGACTGCTTTTTACCGCGTCTTTCTAGCCCTCTTAGTTTTTTAGTTAGAGGTGGGTGGTAACATATCCCCCCCCCCCCCACCCACTAGGGCGAAGTTGGCTGAGACCGCCACTGGGGCGCGGGTTAACTCACCGATTGGCGCTCACTGATTGCTAGGCATTTGGGACTGGCAAGTTAACCGCCCAAACGATGAACTCAGCAATCAACATACCGGGCTTTGCAAAAGTTCTGTTACACTTTCTTTTTCTTTATTTTGAGGGTTTACAGGTCTGGGCCAAACGTTTAGGCAATATCAATTGAAAGTTCTGCTTATTAGAGACATGGTACCATGACGAATTTAACCTTCTTTTGCAGTTATATCAAAATGGAGGCCAAGAGAATAGAGATAGCCGCTTTGCTCCGCGCGCAGCATACCAAAGCGTTCATTGCCAAGCACCTGAAAGTCAGTTGAAAGAAAGAAAGAAAGAACATCATCACGGAGGCGGGACGTTTGATCTTTGACACGCGGCGGACCTCGGAAACATCGTTCCCAAAGGTGACGACGCGGTCGTTCTGCTTGCTCACGACCGGATCAACCGTGAAGGTTTTCTCGTCAGAGAAGATGAGGACGCGTTTTCCGTTGCTCTTCAGGTCGCTGAGCAGGCGCTGACAGCGGTCGCGGCGCTGCTCCCGCATTCGGGCAGTGAGCAGAGGCCCTTCCAGGAGTCGTAGGCTCTTTCCACCCTGGTTCTTGACGGCCCTGGACACCGTGGCGACCGAAATCTTCTTGCGTTTCGCGATCTCAGTCATTTTCAGCCTTGGGTTGCGTTCGAATGCCCGTTTTACGGCCAGTCGGCTCACTACTCGAGGTCTGCCGGTACGGGGTCGATCTTTGAGACCTTCTCCGCTCTTCAGCCTGTCCGCAACTCTGTGGGCGGTCATCCGACTGACTTTCAGGTGCTTGGCAATGAAAGGTTTGGTATGCTGCGCGCGGAGCAAAGCGGCTATCTCTATTCTCTTGACCTCCATTTTGATATAACTGCAAAAGAAGGTTAAATTCGTCATGGTACCATGTCTCTAATAAGCAGAATTTTCAATTGATATCGCCGAAACGTTTGGCCCAGACCTGTAAACCCCTCAAAATAAAGAAAAAGAAAGTGTAACAGAACTTTTGCAAAGCCCGGTATAGTAGGCAACAGCCTCTGACACATTTATCATTGGCACAGCACTTATGTTTTGATGGGCTTTTCATTATTTATTTTTTTCAATCTCGTGATAACTGAGCAGTGAGCAAACCGTAGCTCCTAGCCTGCTTTTTCCGTTCTTTTATATGTAAGTGTAATGGAAACATGTAATAAACTTCTTGCTCACAAAAAAATATCAAAACAAATGACTTCAGCTCCATCCTGGCATCACAAGCAATTTTATTTTGGTGTACAAAGCGACTGTCACCCACTCACTCTTATATTTGCTTCATGTGCCTTGGTGTAATGCTGACATGAAACGGTCCTTTTTCAGGTACGAACAGCATGATGACGTCACAGTTTGTCTGTCCTGTAACCGGTAAATGCTATTTCGTTCTGGTGATGTGTTGTGTCGCCGTGCATGCAGCCAGTCGTCCGGCACCCTAGCCGATTCATCTATGGTCGTCTCCAAGGGGATTTCTGATCAGTTTGCTCTCCCTCCTGGGTCATTATCTGATCCCCTGGGACAGTGCAGCCGTGCTCCAGTCGGTGACGGTTGCCCCCTACCGTTGCTACCGGTGCGCGCAAACGCTCGTCTTTGTCACGGTGGTGTGTAGTGGATAACTCACGGCTGCTAATTAGCAGCCGTGAGTTATCCACTAGACGTAAATTATAATTTACGTCTGACTAGCATAATATCGCGATCATGTTGTCGGCATTTTTTATAGGTTTGTGCCCATCGGTTTTGTGGTGATCCTCCTCAATATAGGCGTCTGTTTTGACTGAAATGTGCCTAGGCAGAGTTGTATGACGATTATTGTGCATATGGTTTGCTGGTGTTTGATGACGCTGTATTTGCGAGTGTTATTTTTATGCGTTGTGGGTGTATGTCATCTGGTGGCCATTGACGACACTGAGCTTTTTCTCATCGCATCACTCATTAGGTCTCATTTTATGTTCCACCTGTCGCAACATCGAAGGTACTTTCATGGTGAAAAGTCACATCGGGCCTGTAGTGCGAGTTTCTCAGTTGCATCCTCGCGTAGTGGTGTGATATTTTGTATGTGTTACATGGTGATATGTCAATAAATGGTGAATCATGTTTGCTTTGCATTTTCAACAATTAAAAAAGTAACAGGATGGGATGGCCGATGGGAGTAGGATGCCATATAGATGTCATACGCTACGACTTAGTGTGAATTATTTCGATATCTTTATTGATGGGTGTCGCAATACGATGTGAGCTCATGATGTTCGAATGACATCCCAGGATATGTCTATCGCATGTATGCGTGTTACTTTACCTCGAAGTGGTCGATCTACAGTGCTCGTGGAATTTGCATCGAGTCGAACACATTCCGTAACACTTGGCTATTAGCAGCTACGTAACGGCTGTTCATGCTTCACATATATCGTTGTACACCTGTGGAGTGGAATTTCAGCCCCGCTCGTGTCCCAGGCAACCGTACCGGCCGAGTGTGCAGGCATACGGCGACTGTTAGTGTCATTGGTCGGATGGTCGGATTTCGTGGCTTCAGGTCGGTCTATTCAGGGTCTGTATGTTTCCCATTGTTGAGTTCGAGATGCATTGCCCTCTGCTTTTCTCTTGGATAAATCGTTTACCTTTCTGTTCTATCATTATTGTACAGTGCAATGCGCGCTGCCAGCCTGAGCCATTTCGGTGCACGCAGCACTGGAGGCGCTACTCAGAGAATAGCCATAAAGACAAACGTCGCAGCGAGAAGATACTTGGGCCCTTGGCTTGGCCGCACTACCCATACCCAATTGTGGCAGTCAAAGTGAAAGGGTCCCTCCATGAGTGGGTCTTACACCCAAGATTAGGTACTTTGCTACCTTACACCTCATTTCAGCCAGATGGCTTCTGCCTTCTTGATGGCTGAGTGGTGTAAGGGTGCCCGCTCGCTCGTGATTCAAATTTCAAAGGGTTATAGGTTTGTAGGTTGTACTTTTTAGGTAAGGTTAGGTCAGGTAGGTTTGTTTTGGTTTGGTTAGAAAGAAACATCTCCGGTCAGGCTGCGCCTCTCCTTCGTTGGAAAACAGGAATCTTGTCTTGGGGGAAAACTGGGGAAACCCAAGGGAAAAACGAGACATGCGATACTGGAGAAGTACTTAGTACTTGAATCGCCGAACTCCCACCTCTACATATGTGCTTCCATTTTTGGCGCAGCTGCTACATTCGTCTTTCTGCGTATTATGCTTGGACTTGGTATTATGTGTTTATGGCCGACGGGGATGGACTAAAATTATTTAATTTTATTGCTGTCTTATCATCTTAGAGTGATTGCGGCGGTGGTTAAAATTGTCAAAATCCTCTCCCTACCATCTTGTGGTAAGTGTACTCTAAGGAGAAAATGAGATGATAATTCAGACTAAAAACGGTTTGCTAAAATCAGTGGCTTTGGCGGTGGTCGTGGAATGCAACGAACCTTCAGTGCTACAAGTATTTTTTTCCGTGATAAGTTCGGATGGCACTTTGCCTTTCAGTTATGTTGGCGAAAATAAAAGCACCAATGGCATGAATCAAATCATTTGTATGGTAGTGCCTTGCTGATGATCCGCACATCATGCTGACAGCTGAATCCAGAATATCTCTTGTTTTTTAATCAATGTTGATCTTTACTTGGTATATCAACATTGCTAACAATATAAACTGAGTCAATTACATGCATTTTGTAACATATTATTTTGTAAGTTTTGTAGCTGTTGAAGCAGAAGTGGTGTGATGTGGCGTGTCAGATGTCACATCATGATGGCACTAACTGCCATGTTCTAAAATTGTGTATAGATCTTCAGAAAACATGTCAAATTGATGTATGATAGGTTATTGAAAGTTTGACATAATTGTCTTAATGCATTAAGAAGATTTTTTTTTTTCTAAGCCGCCGCCCATGATCAGACGACCAGGAGTGTCCACCCACTGACCCACGCGACAACAGCACCTTACGTTAACACCTCCCAAGACAAAAATATGAAGAAAGTCGCGACACTCCCTGCTAAGAAAAAGGAAAGCAAACAAAACAAAGCTAAATACAATACTTAGTAAGTTAGTAAAATGTCATAAGAACTGAAGAGGCAAAGAAGTCAAGACTAAATGTAGCTTGACTGGCCGCTACACCATTCCCAAAGAAGATAGTGAGAAGGAGAGAGTGATCCAGGGGTTAGTGGTAATAAGCGCATGCAAAGCTTGCATCATAGAAGAGGGACAGAGCCTAGTCACACCCGGAGGAGTCAGATCCTCACCGAAAAGGGATACCGAGCTAAGCAAGCTTGTTGCTCGGTAAACCCAGTTCGGTGGGAAGTATCGTAGGGCTGATTTACGTATTGTTACGTATCCAGGAGAACTTAAGTGTGACTTGTAAGTACACAAAACAAGACGAGACGACCGGTATACAAATAGCAAGTAATGTAAATAGACAGAAAGCTAGGTCATTGAGCGATGGCGATGATTCAAAGACATACAGTTAGTACTGTACGTACTGTATGATGTTTATAGGGAGAAAAAGCAAAGCTTAACAAAAAGAAAAGGGCAAAACAAAAATGTGGGATAAAAGTTCGAGAAGAAGTAAAAGACAAACAGGGAAAAGACATAAGGACCACTAAATACCACCACCTCTTGTGGCGATCTAGGTACCCAGTTAGAACATACCTACCCAGTTACAGAGATGTACAATGCTCCAAAATTAGGTATGCATAAGTGATATGCATTAAAGACAAATTCTGTAATTGTGTACATATAACTATGTACTGTGCAAGTATGTACCTGTGAGAGAGCGGGTAAAAAATACATTATCAGGTAAATGTACGTACATACCCACAATAAATAAAATGGGGGATCATTTCATTGGCAGGTATTCGTATGTT
Source organism: Amphibalanus amphitrite (assembly GCF_019059575.1). Lineage (NCBI taxonomy): Eukaryota > Metazoa > Arthropoda > Thecostraca > Balanomorpha > Balanidae > Amphibalanus > Amphibalanus amphitrite. The sequence continues at coordinate 78,223 of NW_024883469.1, read as the reverse complement.
TACGAACGCAGGTGGAACACAAGAACATAAATGTCATTGACAAAGACTTAAGATTGTGTGTCTCATACAGTAAAGTACAAGTTAAAATGAACCTGATAAGCCTTTTCATATAGTTTGAAAGACCATCATGATTAGCATTCAGCACCAGCGACAGGGATGTTTCTTAACATTTTATGCTGAAATGAGACATTTTGAAGTGAGGCAGTCGGCAGTGAGCTCTTTATGTCACATAATGGTGCTGACTGTAAACATGGTATGGTAGCTTGCCTGCATCAGTGTGCCCGGTGATTTTTAAGACCTTTGCCTATAAAATCGCACATTTTCTATAGTCTGAATCTACTTCTCCATGCCAAATAACGTGGAAACCATCATCACCACACACTTAGATATACCTACTGTGCATTAACATGGATTATACTTCATCCATGGCATTAACAAGAATATGAATTCTGTCTTACTCAATTTAGATAATCTGCTTATACTCCATCCATTTCATGTACAAAACATAACTTAGCCTAGCCAATATTGATTAACTGACATTGACAGGAACTTGCTAGAGTTGCTGTAATCTCAAAGTAGATTATTATGCTGATATTTATTATTTAGTTCAAATCATATATCTTACCAATAAACAATGATGTGTCTTGTTATCAAAGAAGTAATCTGACAATGGTGATCTATTTTACCTTATATTTCTCTTTTCAGATATTGCTGTCAAGTGTCAAGCCTTGGATCTCTATAAAGACACTGAACTCTGAGGTTTCAACAGACTGACTTTGCAGCCCATCCTACATGATCCTCACTCCTTAGCATCTGCAGGTGTTCATTATATTTAGCAGCAGCAAGTCGACAAGTCAGCAGCATAGACACCTTGCTGCTTCATCTTTGAAATGTCTTCCCATTCATAGGGATCACATGATTTGAAGACCATTTCTAAACCGATATCACTACCAGCTGAACTCCCGAAGCCAAGGAGGCCACCTCATCCATGATGCAGAATCTGTTATCATTATCACTGCTGCTGGTAGTTCTGGCACCTTTTGTTTCGTCCCTCCGCCTCACAGGCACCTGGCATTCAGACTCTTTCTTCCTCTTCCTCTCAAAGTTCGGCTTCCAGCGCACCAGCAGTCCGAACCGTCGCGACTCGGAGGGGCACATCTTCGGCAACGTCACCACCGTGTCCGGCTCGGAGTCTGGCGAGCCGGGCGCGCTGCTCGCTGTACTCGACCGCACCTTCTTCCTCGACTTCTACACCAACAGGAGCTGGCCAGCGCGAGACGCCGCCTGCCGCCGCATGTTCGCCGGCCTGTCGCGCGTGGCCTACGACGCGCGCTGCTTCGATGATGGCGAGGAGGACTTTCTGCGCCGCGTGCCGTGCCCGCGCGGGGCGCTCTGTCCTGACGAGGACGCGCCGGAGAATGTGGTGACCGGTCATCAGTTCACCTACTCGATTCAGGACGTCCACCAGCCGAGGTAAGCGGAGGTGGCTACTGACTACTGACTAGAGATATTGAGTTGGCCAGTGATTGTTGGGCTTGAGCGCTGGGCGACGTACGATCAACATTAGCTTAATGTGTTGCTGAGACTGAGAGGCGTTTCTATGCATGTGCTACGACGTGCTCCATCATCCATCGTCTGGTATTTTTTTTTCTTTTTGGATTGCTGGTAGTATGAGCTTTTTTCATTGAACTTCTCCTATTCAATTTTGTTATTGTGTGGTCACTTGAGTGGCGAATTAAAGCATGCATTTTGTTTCCAGTTGCTCTTATAATTAGGACATCGGCCTCACTTATGCTCCTACTTTCAGATCAGTTTTTTTATATTTACGTATGCCGGTCGCCTCTTCTGACTCCCCTCCCCCGCCATCTTGTCGTCGCCTATCGCTCAGCTAACACCTGCCACTTGGCTTAAGCCTTCACCAGATTCCCCTACCGCAGGTTTTGGTACATCAGTCTGGTGGCGTGTCACCGCGACCCGGTGACGTGTGAGTGGCGTCATACCCGTCAGCCAATCAGCGTCCAGTACGACATCTGGTTGGTGAACGGAGACCCGAGGAAACGCGCCCAGAACCCGCTCGAGTACCAGTTCTCGTTTGATGAGCAGGTCAGTGGACGGGGATGCGGCCTTTTTGTCGTCCCGGGGAATGGAGGGAATGATCGAAAAATACTTAAGTGATATGACAATAGGACGGTCAATAGTCAGTTGAAGCTGCTTTAGCTTACGCTTGCTTTAGCTTTGCTTTAGCTTTAGCTTAGGTACTTAGTCTCTCGCAAGCAGACATGGGCACGGATCCCAGACGACCAATTACCAAACACGAAAATCAAGATGGCCACTAGATTAGTGGACTTTAAGCATGGAATTATGGTGGAAAACATGGCTAATAGATGCCTCTCAACGAACCAACTATTTTGCATTCCCTCAGAGTTCACAGTTTTGAGAAAATCCCTCAAGATCCATCTCGGATCCATGGCCACGAATCATGGATCCGAGATGGATCTTGCTTGAGGGATTTTCTCAGAACTGTTAACCCTGAAGGAATGCAAAATAGATGGTTCATTGAGAAGCTTCTATGAGCCATGTTTTCCACCATAATTTCATGCTTGAAGACCGTCAATCTAATGGCCATCTCGATTTCCGTGATTGGTTGTCTGGGATCCGTGCACATGTCTGCTCGCAAGGTGATTGAAATTTGTCGTTGTTTGTCCTTGTCAGCACCGTGCTGCAATGCTATGTTGGCACGTAATTATCCACCGTAGGACATGACTTAACTCGTAATTTACAAAGAACGAATTTGCTCTTGTTTTTGACCAGTTAACAAATAGTTCAAGCTGCTTGTGTTTCATATCGTAATGGAAATCCGCTGATCCGAACATTACGGATTGTAAACGCTCAGTCGACAACGTCACGCTACTGTTAGTGCAAATTGTCATCCCCAGGTCCAGACGCACAAGAAGTGCGTCTGTCGAGTCTCAGTCCTTCAACTGTTTGCAACGCATGTTGAATTATTGTCATCCGGCTGATACTTATTTGTCATTTCGAGTTTTCTTGAATATGTTTTGTGTCATTGAGCGCATTTCGAGACAAAATTAAAACGACGGAAATGGTTAAGCTCTCTTGACTTAGTTTATTTTCTGTATTTGCAATGCAACGACTGACAGCAAGATACGTCTATCAGAGGCGGTAGCTCTTAGCGGCTGTTCGTCGTATGTTATGTAAGGATTTGAAGGTCTCGGGATGTGAGGTTCTCCTGCTGATATAGCTCGTACTTCGAGTATCATTCCTTGTAACTAGTAGTGGGAAATGTCGTATGGCTTCTACTTCTGTCTTTTGAATGGAATGGACTTTGCAGAATTATTGCGGGCAGGTTTGGTGAATTGTATTTCAATTGTTTGCTTATTCATAGTCAACTGCGCTGGCCACCTAAAAATAGGCCGCAGTTGTAACCTGATGCCCTGGCGCTGTGACCCATCAGTTCCCAATACGAGACTCGGATTTCAGCTGAAAGCCACCGCCCATCAGCCACATACCATCCCGTCTGTCTAACCCCGCGAATTCCGGGATAGAGTGTGCTACTGCCTTAGACGTTATACGTTTGGCGACTCGTTCAATGCTGAAGGCGTCGGACCGAGTCCAAGTCTCGTAGGCGTGCACCTTTTCCCGTAAATAGAACGCAGAATCACACAGTTGGTAGGAGCTTAAGTATATTACCGAAATTGTTGGCTGTCTGTTAAGGAGGAAAACGCATCATCCTTTGATACCTACCCTACATCTGTGTCCAGGAATAAGTTACAAGCAAAAACGGACGACATGTTGTGGCATGTATCCGGTACAACGGCTAAAATCCGCAATTGATGACATTTGTTTTCCTTAACATGAAAGTAAGTGGGTCGTGCAGGGATGTGTGTGATAAATTGTGAAGGCTCACATTTTTTTATTCTAGCGGTGAAGCAGACATACCGTTATAGTGCTCTGGCTATTTTTTTTTTGCGTGAAACCAGGAACACTTAAAAGGAGCATGCGTTTGGTCGGCGAGAAGCCTTATGCCGGACATCGTAGCCGCTGCCCTGTGCCAAACAATATGTACATACGCCAAGAAGCAAGTATCTCATCTAGGGGTGGGCACTGAAACTAGGCAGGATATGACCTTCGTAATGAATTTTACTTGGGTTTTTGGTGCGATAACATATTTGATCATTTTGCGCCCGATCAGCTATCGCGATATCGTCGTTTATCGTTGCTGGTGACTTTTTCGCTAATTGGAAACGAATAGGTACATCAAACCAAGAATATGGTTAACTCAAGGATAAAGAACACATCATGGATCATTGATGTTTGAGGGTTCTTCCTTATCGTTGATGAGGAGCGCATCAGCTGAAGGAAAGGACAATGGCGGAGGACCACTGTGACCGTGCCGGCGACGCGGGCGCACAGGCGGCCTTACCACTCGGTCACTGACAGTCGTTGCCGCCCATGGTCGACCGCGGGGAACTGTCCGCTGCTCAGCCCGTCGTCCGTCATCGTCGGTGTGCCGTGCTCTTCAGCTCCTGTTGCTCTGGACAGCGCTCTGACCAGCGGGATCCGGGCGGCGCGGCGGGCGGCGGCGCTGCGCCGCGCGCTCCGCACCAGCCGCCGGGTGAGTCGGTCGGCCGTGCCGAACAGCGAGAGTACCGAGAAGCCGAGCAGGAGGCCCAGGTAGCCGCCCGTGTCCGCCAGCAGGTCCTCCACCTGGTAGGTGAGCACGGTGACCATGGTGCGCCGCACGCGCCGCACCGTGATGGCCATGCGGAAGGTGTCGTTGGTGATGACGGTGACGTCGGCCAGAGGGCTGTAGCTGTAGCGGTCCTGCGCGCACGGCCGCGGGCAGCCGCAGCCGGCGATCGGCGCGCTGCTCTTGTCCCGGCCGGCTGTCGGCTGCACGAAGCGCCGGTAGGCGACTGAGTACCGCTGGTAGTCGGAGGCCATGCAGACGGGTCGACGATCCGGCCGGCCGGCGCTCGGCTCCAGACTGCAGTTGAGCGAGCGCAGGAAGCAGTGCCGCTCGCAGTCTGGCTCGCTGTACTCCGGGTCACCCTCACAGGGCAGCCGGCGCAGGCTGAGCCGCTCGTCCCGGCTCACTGTCAGCTGAATGTCCGGGTTGTCCAGCACGTTACGGATCGGGAAGAACGCGTGCATGTCCACGTCGAGCTTGAAGAACAGCGGGGTGCTGTGCACGATCACCCAGCAGCAGTACTGGCCGGCCGGGCCCCCGCCGAGGTCCACCTCAAACTCAGTGTCGCGCGGCAGACTGAGGAACAGTTTGGTCGTGTTGGGCTCGAGCGTGGCTCCGGTGACGCCGGTGCCGGTCCTGACGAGCCGCCACCTCCCGAACTGGCCGGCCGCCTCCGTCTGCCGGACGCTGCCGTTCTCGGGTTCCGAGATCTCGGTCTCTCCGGTCAGCTGTGACAGCGTCAGACTATTCTTGGTGAGGAACTGCAGCAGGGTGCGGTTGCCGTACAGGGTGCGCCGCTCCTCCGCCGTTCCGTTCCGCACCACCCTGGTGACAGCGCGCGGCAGCGGCGCCGCCGGCACCACCGTCAGGTAGGGCGGCGCGAAGTCCCAGTCGATGCGGGGCCGCAGCGCGGTGGGCTCTGAGAGGTAGTGGCTGAGCTGTCGGCCGGTGAGCGCCGTCCAGCAGGTGAGCAGCAGCAGCCGGGCGGCGTGCAGAGGCAGCCGCGCCAGCCGGCACCGCATCGCGCGCCAGCTCACAGCGGGCGCCGGGCGGCCGCAGCCGTTAGAACAGCCGACAGTAGACCAATCTTCAGCAGAGCCGGCTCGCTGTCACAGCTGATCCAACGGTCACTAGCGGTGACACAATTCACAAACGGTGAGCGATCGCTTCCCCGCCAGCACTAACTCCTGGAGGTCGCGCGGCGCCTCTGACGGCGCCCGCGGCGAGCCCGGCACACACTGACCCCGTCTGGGGCGCCCCGTCGTATTCTCATCCATTACCGGTCCCGAGGCGACCTGGCTTAGCACGCCACGCGAGACTTAGACGACGTCGCAATTAGACGGGTCGGAATTGTCGGTTGTAGTTTGTTTCATGCGCACTGGAGCTGATAGCATCGTGAGCTGTACGTGGGGTGTAAGGTGCAGGATCAAGGCGTGGCTTATGGTCCATGGTGTTATGTGTGCTCATCAATCAAGAATGAAGAATGTTACGTAGCTGTGTTGGAAGGATGTAGTTCGTTTCACTGCACGTCTTATTGTCGGTGTTAAGGTTGACGAAGGTGTAGGTATCGTGTTTCAGAGGTTATTAACTAGCACTTGCTCTAAGAGCGGATTTAGCTGATGGCACAGATGATAGCCCATGCCGACCTTAAACATTTTAATTTGGTTAATTTGTTGGAAAACGCTGAATGGAATACAGGCCGCACCCATGATCCAGTTGACGAGCCGAAACCTACCGCGATGGTATAATGCAGCAGACACGCACCCACTCACTTTCCTATGAACGACTTTAGTACTCATGCCGGTTTACTTCTATTGACGAAGTTCTCTTTTGTTTTACTAATGTGCCATCCAGTAATTGTTAATTTTACTGACTAGTAGTGGCCGTAGCATCTTTGATGCATTTTTTATGTGATGCTTCATTTCAATGCTGGAGTTCTTCAATAATCAGGGCTTCCCATTGTTGATTTAACCCTCGCCGGCCGAGGGGGGGGGGCGGGTGCCGCCCCCCCCCCCATAGGGTTTTTTCGCGATAGCTCCGAACACGCTAGCGATAGAGAGCTGAAACTTGGCATACCTGACCTTTGATCCAAGCCGCATCTTTTGACACCAACCGCATTTTTGGGTCAGGTCAGGTCACTGACCTATGACGTCATAAGTGAACCTCTGCACGGTCTTCAGATGTCGCAACTTCACAACGCCCTCATTGCCAGAGGAGATGTCACAGGGAAATGAAACTTGCAGGATCTAGTATCCATTATGAGTCTCACAACTTGTATATCTCGGATTTTTCCTAAAGGTCATATGAGGTCAGGTCATTTTCGTGACCTCACCATTATAAGTCAATGGGGAAAAATTCAAACTGCTATTCTGGCGCCGGGAACGATCTCCAACTATCTCAAGCACACAGAATCGTGATTTGATGCACTCCTTGCAAGGTTAGATGCGTCACTTTTGCAATGTTGACCTTTCGTGACGTCATTTATGACGTCATCAAGGTCATATTAGTTTTTCGTCAATAACTCCCGATCAAATTGAGCTAGCGAGTCGAGAAAGCCACCAATGGACTCAGGAAGACCTGCCGAATCGAATGATATGCGACATGACCTCTTTCGACCAACTTCGTGACCTGGGGGTGCTGACCTGACCTTGACCTGAGGTCAACACCCTAAGTTGACCTGACCCGAACAAAAAGTATATCATTCGACGCGCCTGAGCAAGGCGAACACGATGCTGCCAAAATCGCGGCTCTGCGGCCGTTTTTTGCGAAGTTATTCACCAAAAACTGAACCGTACCCTGGGGCACTTGACCTGACCTCAGAGGTCACCGGTTGACCTAGGACCTTAAAATCGGGTACCAATCTCTGCGTCTCGTAGCGGCGCACACGCTCGTTTTTTCCGCGACGCGCTAGCTCCACCAGGGGCGAAACGGCGAGGGGGGGGGGGGTCGTACCCGCCCCCCCCCCTCGGCCGGCGCGTATGTAGAAAACCAATAGGTCCGGCGAGGGTTAATGAAAGGTTTTCTTGACATTGGATCTTTGCTCACCACAGTAGTTACTGCCCCCTTTTGCCCCTCTCCCAGGACTCTCTGGAGACCCACCTGGCCTTCCAGGGCCTATGCATACTGTAGGTGACCTCTCCCCAGCACACTGGACGTATACCTGGCCTTCCTGGGCTTGTACACTTCACACCTGACCCATTCTCCTCTCTACAGGACACGGTGGAGGTCCACCTGGCCTTCCTGGGCCTGTACACGCTGCTGGCGCCCTTCCAGCTGTACGCCTCGCTGCGCCAGCGTCACAGCCTCACTCGACTGTTCACGGGCGCCCTGGTGACCGGCCTGGCCGGGTGGATGCTCCGCGCCGCGCACAGCGTCAAAATGGCGCTCGACGGCGTCGGCTGGCGGCCGGTCAGCATCATCGGCGACTGTCTCAACATGGCCGCTCAGGTGTGTACCGCGTGTACCGTACCGTCATCGGCGACTGTCTCAGTGTCTCAACATGGCCGCTCAGGTGTGTACCGTCATCGGCGACTGTCTCAACGTGGGTGCCTCAGGCGTATACCGTCATTGGTGGGGGGCTGATTCATATAGTTATGTCACTGAACATATTTGCCACGGATATGCCACAGCAGGTTGCTCTGATTGCTCCCTGTCTGGCGCCGATTGTTCCCTGCTACTGATGCTGTTCCCTCTCCGTTGCAGCTGCTGCTGATGCTGGTTGTTGGTGCTGTTGCTGACTGTTCCCTGTTGCTGACGCTGTTCCCTCTCCGTTGCAGCTGCTGCTGATGCTGGTGCTGATGCTGCTAGCTCAGGGGTGGACGGTGCGTGACCCGCTGATCTCCGGGAACCGGCGAATGCTGGCCATCTGGGGCGTGTACGGCGTCATCAGCGTGGTGCTGTACGTCTGGAACCTGGTCAGTACCCGTCCAACTAGGCCTGGAGAGTGGGGGACGATAAGTACCTACTAGTACTGACATCCTGAGTGATCCTGAACATTCTGGGGTCTAGCAGCTGTCATTTTTAACCTCATTTGGTCGGGAGGAGGTCGGAACTTGTCTCCCCGTGGTTCGGGCTTGACCAGTATCCGCTCCTGTTGGTTTGAGGGAGACAGACAGTGTTTGCTCTCACAAGGGGGGGGGGGGGCGCTATTTTTTGTTCTTCATGCTGTCTTTTTCCATTTAACCTGCCGTTTCTCCTTATCTGTCCGCACTCTGAAGAGAGTCAACTGACGTCTCTTCCTCCCCCCCCCCTCCCCCTTCTCAGACGGAGGTGGACGTCATCTACGACATTGACGAGTACCAGACGTGGCCGGGCTGGCTGGCGCTCTCTCTGCGGCTGCTCATCATGTGCTGGTTCCTCTGGGAGCTGCGAGACACAGTGTCCAGCCAGCGCGACCCGGACCCGGGCCGGCTCCAGTTCCTGCTACACTTTGGCGCCGCCTCGCTGCTCTGGTTCCTCTATCTGCCGGTGGTGGCGCTAGTGGCGCTCACCATCAGTGCACTCTATCGGCATAAATTGCTGCTCGGTGAGTCTAGGGATGGAGGGGAGGGTGCTGGTGAGATTAGCCGAGCCCGGAGGATGAAGGATGAGGTAGGTACAGCAGAGTGGTTGTTATAAAAGGAGTAGGTCTTAAAATGGGTCTGTCTTGTAAACAATATTCATCAATGTCGTACACATTGTAAATATTGCACTTCGAGTCTTGTAACAATGTAACAATACTTATATCATTAGTTACGGAGGTCGTTATCGGTTAATATGGTGTGGCATCTCGCACAGAATAGGCTCGTTGAGCTTTACATGCCACTGAGGCTAATCCCTCTTTCCTCTTTCACAGCTCTATCCGGGTCGGCCGACTTCCTGGCGTTCGCCATCATGACTCAGCTCCTGTGGCCGGCGCGCTCCCGAAGCTACTTCCAGCTAGACACTCCCGAACTGGACGTCACAGACGAACTGGAGGAGTTCAGTCAGGCTACACACGTCCTTCTGTCAGAGGCGGGCCGCGCCGCCAGCCCGGACCGGCCGCCCGCGGGACTGACGGAGCCCCCGCCGCTGAAGGACGCCCCGCCGGAGGACCAGCAGGCGCCCGAGCCATGGCCGCTGCCCGATGTGACCCGGAGTAGTGGTGAGCCGGGCCGCCAGCCGGCCGAGAGTAGTGTCTTCAGTCCGACCGATGCGGCTGGGAATGACACAGAACTGCTGCTGCTGCCGGAGCTGGCTGACGAGAGGACTGGGGGCGCCAGTGTCGAGAGCTGAGGGCGCTAGTGGTACGGACTGGGGGCACCCAGTGTCCAGAGCTGAGGGCGCTAGTGGTACGGACTGGGGGCGCCCAGTGTCCAGAGCTGAGGACGTCGGTCGTAAAGACTGAGGCTGTCTAACGGGACTGGAGGCACGAGTGATCTGGCTGAGGGCGCCAGCGTTCCGGGCCCAGGGTGCCAATGGCAGTGACACGAGCTGAGGGCGCCCAGTGCAGCGTTTGAGCTAGTCACGACCGAACCCAATTGCTAAACAGACTACCGGGTTCGGTAGGCGGGGAAAGTCGTAGCGTCCTGGAGCTTCGTCGATAGATGTTTTTTGTCATGAAAATCAACTTATTTCTGAGCTTCGTCAACGCTTGGATGTGAACCATGAGAGTCTGGCAGTAATTTCTCTCACCCGTAGCCGGGCCGGCATTGGGCGACATCCTAGACATGCATTATCGTGGAATACTGTTGACAAACCGGACCACCTTGCCATTCAGCCGCCTGGTCCATGATTGGGTCTCACTGACGAACAAACTATTTACGTGATCGACAGTTGACAACCTACCGCTAGTGTAAAAGAACGGTATACGCTTCGACATATATATGGTTTATAGATGTTAAAATGTAACATGTTAAGTGAATGCTTATCCCTGCGTGGTTACCAACCCTTCATTTTTACCTGAATGCTCTGCCATGCAAGAGGGAGCAGTATGTTGTAATGTCGCTCTTCGCTCAGTACATAGCCGATATTCCTTAGCGATTAGAAGGGCACGAGCTTATCAACTATGGCAATGTGTATCACTGTGATATGGGAAGACAGTGAAATGGTAGTGTTGCACGTCTTGTATGGTCAATGCGTGTGAATATTTAGCGTCTAGTTAGTACCCGATATGGACATTTGCCATCTATGAGCCATGGCAGGCATTTATGTGGTTGCTGCAATTTAGTATGATTCGTCATGGATGGTTGCGACTTGTGAGGCTAATGTGCCGCGAATATTCTGTTCGGTCCATGTCCCATCCCACTATCCGAAATTCCGAACAGTTTGCCTGTTTGTCTGATTTTAATGTATGTACTCTCCCAGTTACCACAGTATCAATCAGCATGTTTCGCAGTGTCTACCTAGGAGACAATCTAGCAGACAATTATCCGGGAGTTGAGTATACCGCTAAAAGTACTGATTTCAATAAGTTTATGACATGCTTCGAGTCTTGAGTGAGCCTCGAGCCATGCACCGACCCGTCCCTGTGTATCGACTGCCCAATTGTGATCCATGCATGTGATATATCGGTGGCATTTGGAGGCATTTCAGGAGGCTAGGACTCGCACTGGGTAGTGGTTTGATATTCGCTAGCCACGACCAACCCAGTGTGTCCACCAGTAATTGTGACCCCCTGGTGGTGTGACTATCGCAGCGGTGTGGATTGGGCCATTCGGTACCGTCCTTTTTAACGGGTCGGTGATGCGTCCGGGGTCCGCATCGTCCGCTGTTATTTTTGCCGATGTATAAGTGTCCGTTGTCCTTTGTGTCTGCTTTTTTTCACATATACGCTACCCGCGTAGTCTACTATCCCCTTGTCCGCATTGTCCGCTTAGCCACAGCAGGGTCCTGTCACCCTGTGTCCTGAAGTCTGTCTTCGCTTATTCATGGGTTTCCCGGGGCCCCAACATTTGAGATCACCCCGCCGTGTGTCTTCAGGGTCTCTCACCAGGAGATAGTGAGTCGAATTCGACCGCCCTGTCGGGTTCTGACTTCTGATAGCCATTTTAGAGTAGGTAGGTAAGGGCGAACGGGCTGACTGCCAGCCTTACAAGCAGGATATGCTTGAAAATGCCCGCGTACGGGGTTTATTCGTTGCGTGCAATGAAAATGTGGGGTGATGGAGCGGTTGTATGTCTCCGCTTGATGTGTTCAACCTAGTCAGCTGGGACGTTTTGAGACATGTGTCGTATGGTTGATGTTCACACGCCGTGGGGAACCGTTTTCAGCTCGTGATTTAGACGGTAGTCGTTGTTGGTTGTGATTTTCCTTGTAGGTGATTTGTTTTGCATAGGCACTTACATATTTAAAGCGGTTATGGAACGAATTTGAATGTCGAGCTATGTCTGTGATGCCGAAGAACAATATATTGTCATGTTAAAAATGGCTTTGTTGTATTTGTTTCATCTACATTTTTTCTTCAGTAGCCACACTTCTTTGACATTTCGTTGCAGAACTCGATTTTTATGGTTGTACTACTGCAGCGCCCACCGGTGTTGTTTGTCCTCTTTTGTCCACCTCTTTTGTCCTGCAGTTCACAACACGTTTTCCCCACGTGGTAGTCACAACTGGCAGCCGAATACACACAAGCAAGGTCAATCACTACTAAAAGACGCCCAACAAACAGGCGTAGATGATCCTCAGTTCATTGTGATACGACATGTGCTACGACCTAGAACACCCTCCACTTTCCCCTCCCTCACCGGTGGGGAACGACCCTCCCTCTCCCCGTCCCACCGCGGTGACTCGCCGACCAGCCAACTAGCAGCCGCGATGACACGATGACAGCTCACTCTCCCCCAAACACGGCTGAGCTCTGCACAGGTGTCCGTGTGAATATCAGACAGACGTAAAAACAGCGGCCCGCCCGCAGCTGGTGGGGTATATGGAGCAGCGACGGTGCGTGTGGTACAGGGAACAGCTGGGTGACAACAGCAAAAACCGCGGCTCGGCTCAGGCTTCATTCGGCACGTCTGATTCCCTCCCTCCTCGGCACACATGATGTTCTGCAATCCACACGAACACTAACACTGCACGGAGTAACACAAACTGGGGTACACTTGAAGACGCACAGGGAAGACACTTCGTTCATCCTTGCATTGAGCGATAGAATTCATTGAGGCGCTCGATAAATACCATCAATAACACTCTTCTAGAACGACGCCTTGTCCATTCCTTGTCTGGCAGTTCGGGTTCCCCTTTGAAGCCGCCGTTGTAACTTACTGTATCATACTTCTCCAACAACGATACGACCGACGCCTGCGTCACTAAAGGGATGATTAAAACCTTTAAGGCACGTCATAGTCATGTCGCTTTGTCGCCATTCTTTTCTGCCACGGACGGGCGATAAAGTCTTTGGTTGTAGCCCGACTGCTTCTCTTGGCTCTATCGTGCTCCGGCCGTCAGCAGGCCTCCTGCTCCGAGTGCCCGGTATGTGTGATGAAGCGCAGCGCGTATCTGACGGCCCCGCCAGCCGCCAGGAAGCCCCGTTCGATCCGGTGCGCCGCTGACACCACCAGCCTGGTGGGCAGAGCCGACTGCGACTGCTGCTGCTCCCGCTGTCAATGAGAGGGGAGGAAACGTCAGAGCGGGGACATTGACGGGAGCTAGGACATTGACGGGAGCTAGAGGACATTGACGGGAACTGTATCCGAGTGCAACGGTGATAGATGGTATTACGGCGACTGTCAGGCACAGTTGTGCTTGCTATAATAAACATTGCTTTTTACTGAAAGGTGCTGTGATTACTTTCCCCTTCCCGTTTATGTGTTGTGCCTGTGTGTGACAGAGGGAAATAAAGGGATGGGCTGGGCGTTCACCAAACATCTCCGCTACCGGCCGTGAGTCCGCTATTGACCCGAGTTTAGTTGCTTCATAGGGTTAGACCCTTTCGGTTTGAAGAGGCCTTTGTAGAGCCGTACTGACCTGCTGTTTCAGCCGGGCCTCTCGGAGCTGGTCGGCCATCTCCCGGAGCATGCCGCCAACCTCTCGGAGGAACTCGTCTCGCACCTGGTCATCGGAGAGGCCGCGCCGGCGCCGCTCGCGCAGCTCAGCCACGCGCGCCGCCAGGTACCGCTGGAACTCTGCCGAGAGCGCGCTGGCGCTGTCCGTCTGGTGTCTCCCGGCCCCCGGCCGGCCCGGACCTCCACTCTCCGTGTACGCCCTCAGCCGGACCGCCAGGTCATCGGGCTCCGGAGGCGCGGCCGGCGCCGGGGCGCGCATCGACATGGAGAACGGACGGGCCTGCGAGGAGTTCTCCACAGATTGGGAGGTGCGGCGGGCGGCGGCGGTGGCGGCCGCCCGAGCCGCCGCCTTTCCGACGGGACCGCGGCAGGCGGACTCCGGTGACAGTTCAGCTGTGCTCCGGACAACATCGGGACTTGTCTCCGAGTTTTGTGCCTTCTTCTCAGCGCGGCGAGACTTCTTGGACCGTGTGAGCAGTTTCCTCAGCGAGTGCCCTCTACGTTTGGGTGGCGGTGAGAGGTCACCGCCTGTATCCGGCGGGAGGTGACCGTCTGGGAGCAGAGGTGGAGTGGGACAGGCGCGGTCTTCGTCCGTGTCAGCCGGTGTGACGATTATCTCCGGCGGGGAGGTGCGCCTGGCCGTGGCTGAAACGGACGGGGGGTTAGCACGGAGACGGCACCGCATGATGCAGGATCCCTCGTGAATCAAGTGCACCTTTATTCACTAGTGCTAGAAGGTGAAGTGCCAGTGGGACACGCAGCTGGCGCCTGGCGGCACATCTCATTCAGGTCACTTATGTTCAACATTTTGTCATCACTGAATGAAGATACAACCAAACTTACGTCTTTATTCACCCTGAGTCCAGCTCATTTATGTAACGAATTTAGCCTCGCTAAACATCCATCCCAGTCTCGATCTCCCAAACATTTACGCCACTAAACGAGGCGGGTTCTGCGCCTTACCATCTCCTAACAACACCCCGTGCCTCAGCTCGCCTGCCTCATGGGTCGTCTCACCGTTGGCATTGTTGGGTAGTGGGTCGGAGTTGTCCTCCTGCAGGAGGGCACGGAGGGAGCAGACGGCCTCCGCTCGACACCGGCGCAGGCACTGTTCGGCCCAGTCGTCGGCCGGAGGGTCACCCAGCTCCCCGGGCATGGTGGGCGGAGGGTCAGGTCACGCAGGGGTCGACACAGGACGGCGCTGAACGTAACGGAGCGTCACTAATGGACGGGGATGAACGTCACCTCAACAGGACGTCCCATTCGCACCGAAATAACGCTATTTCAGTCGCACGCGAAAGCCACTGTATGCGTTTTCGCCGAAGAGAAGTGTTGCCGATTAGACGGTTGTCGCCAGAATACGTGTTGCTGGCAAGCCGTTTACCGGGAGCTCTTATCGTTACTGAACGGCTTCTCGCTGGAACAAGTCCTGCTTTGGCCGAATGGTCATAGACTGTAACTGTGGCCGTCAGAAATCGCAGTGGTCGTCACAGCAGTCATTACACTTTCACCGAGCTATTGATGGCCACTGGTCCTCACTGGGGCGTTACTGGGATGTTACTCCTCGCACTCAGGTCACTGTAACAGCCACCGGTGACCGGGTGTCCCTTGGTGTCACCGTTGGCCTTCTCTGGTGGTCACCGTCGGTCACCGCCGGTCACTGGTGGTCACTGTCGGTCACCGCCGGTCACTGGCGGCCGCACCCTCGTCTGTCGCTCTCGGCTCGTCCGTCTGTCAGTCAGTACCTCCACCTCTGGCAGGGACGGAGCCGCCCTCCCCCGGTCGCCAACCGAATTGGACGCCGGCCACCTCGCGAATCAGTGCCCGATGCGAGCCGGCGATCGCTGACCCGATGTGCGGATTTATTGGCTTGGTGGGCGCTGTGTTTCGCAGACGTTCGGTCTCTGGCGCTTACGCGGTTGTCACTCGAGCTGAGCTGGTGTCAGCGAGCGACGAATTGCGGTGTGTCTTGAGTTTTGGGAGGCACGTGGACGGGCACCTGCACTCGTGTAATCACCGCACTGTGGCCCTCATTAGTCTTCAACAGAAGCCTCCGTTCTTTTGGTTCGTCGACTCACTACTCCACTCTAATGTCGCTAATCAACCAGCACAGCACACATTCACCTGACCACCGCCACACACACGGGGCTCCGACCGCTGCGGCCACCTGACCGCAAATAGCCTCGGGGCATCGTCGCCGCGTCGTGCCGCCCTCTGCCAGCGCCGCCGCCGTTGGCGTGCCGCGCGATGCGTCGATTGCTCCACGTGCTCAGCTGACAGCTGGGTGTCAGGTGTCAGGTGTCGGCGTGTCAGTGTCACGCACCGAGCGGACGGCACCCGACACGCACCGTGCGTGAGTCGGCATCGGGCGGCGACGTCGCTGCAATCGCAGCGCTGTTTTATAAAAAGTGCCGGCGCGTTGCATTGTCCTGAAACGGTCGTGTCTGGGTATATTTTCCACAGGGTGTCCTCGATCCTTAGGTCAGGCTTCGGCACTGGGTCTGCTGAGCTTGGTTGGCAGTCTGCTCCTTAATGCACCGACGAATAGGCAACCCATCTGGACTCTGGAATGAACACCCTACAGCTTACACTCTACCTCGACTCGTTGAGACGGGGTAGCCGACATATCAGCACCCGTGTTTCGATATAACGGCCGTGGACACTGCTGATGATTTTGTTATTTCCCTCTCTCTCTCTCTCTCTCTCTCTCTCTCTCTCTCTCTCTCTCTCTCTCTCTCTCTCTCTCTCTCTCTCTCTCTCTCTCTCTCTCTCTCTCTCTCTCTCTCTCTCTCTCCCTCCCTCTCCCTCTCCCTCTCCCTCTCTCTCTCTCTCTCTCTCTCTCTCTCTCTCTCTCTCTCTCTCTCTCTCTCTCTCTCTCTCTCTCACGCTTTGTTAAGTGCGTAACAAGTGTCTCAACAACTCACAGGCACTAGGCGAGGCTGCGGGGTCGAAGTCAGACTCGGAGTCGAAGTCTGTCGGAGTCGACAGTTTTGACCGGAATCGAAGTAGGAATCAGAGTCGACTTTGGAAGTCAAAGTCAGAGTCAGAGTCGGGGTCGGAGTCACCGAAAATGCATCGACTTCGCAGGCCCGCCAGGGCTGTGGAATCGGTCGGTCGGAGTCAACAGCTCCACCCGGAGTCGGAGTCTGATTCTGAATTTATTTTTAGATGCCGGAGTCGGAGCCGAAGGCACTGAAAATCCATCGACTCCGCAGCCCTGCTCACAGATTTCGACGTAAAGAAACGGCTCAGCAGCCTCAGCTTACTTTACTTGTGTGCAATGCGGTGCAGTCTACCCCACACAATGCTATGCGGTACAGCCTATCTCACAGGTCTTTTTTACCGTACAATATGTCTGGAGACTGGAGTTTGACCGTTCACAACGGTATTCACGTCCGTGAGCCTTGCATATTAGGTATTTATCACCGGCTGGAAAATGTAACAAGATCGTGGTGTGGCTTACTAGTAGACGATTTTTTCTACTCCGTGGCCCATATAGGCTTATCATTGCGGTTTCAAGACACCTGTTGGGAGAAGCGTCCTACTCCTATCACATGCACGTGCTCATTATCGTCCTCGGCTGAGCTGCACGCCTTTATTGATTTGAAACGTTTTACCATGGATGATATTAAAATGACGCTTATTGCAATAGACATGAGGTATGAACAGTGAACACCAGCCTTTCAAATCCAGCTTATGAACATTTTTTTAAAGCAGATCTACTTGTAAATCGTTATTTTCCAATTCCTGAACTCGGTTTAAATTGGGCACAACAAAAAAAGCTACGCCCAGTGTATCCGTAATTCGTGCCTATTTGCATACCTACTTTGGCAAATTTGAATCGTTACAGTTCATGTTGAAGGCCAGAGTATCCTCGCGTTCAAGATTTATTTTCCCCTTGTTTAATGTGTCGAATAACGGCTTTTGTTTCGTTCAGTACCTAATTGAAATATTAATTCACCTAAGTATTTATAGTTCTTGGGACTTATCCTTCGGTTGTTTTATTCGTTTACACTACATCATAACGATCAACAAAACTCAAATAGGTGTGACGGGCGATGCAAGCTATTAAACGTTTAGGTATTTTTAATTGTCAAAGGTGCACTTCTAAGATAATCTTATACCTATAGGTGCTCCAACACTAAGTTTAGCAACGCTTGTTGCAGTCTAGTGGGGGCACCATTATACGCAGCTGGGTGCGCTTCTGGCCAGACGACCCCCGCCCACGCGCCGCTGGGTGCGCCGCTGGCCGACGGTGCCACGTCGCCCATAATCAGGCCCCCCGCGCGGCACACGGCCGCCCCCCAGCTGAGTTCCGTGACGGGGGGTGCGAGCGGAGCTACGGGGGAGAGACAGCAGCAATCTGATGTCACCGCCCGGCCGCCCAGCCAGTGGCTAAGAAAATATCGGAGACAGCGTCGGGCCACTACAATATTGTTGATCCGCCTCAGAATCTGAATGTGGCTCAGAAAAGCCAGCAACGTCCTCTTTTGATCTGCAAATCAATGCCTGAAGATAAGAAGATTTCACGTGTTTCGGACGTCTCCCCGTCATATCTCGGTAGCAGAGGCCGGTATGTCACACACCCTTTTTATCTACTATCTAGTATAGAACGACAGCCTATTTGTGGTATGGGCTGTCGTTCGACCCATTCTATCTCATTTTATCATTTCCTTCAGTGGTTGACTTCCGAGTGGCGATGTTCGAGCGACGACAAATGAGCGTGGCCGGGCCGCGGCGCCGACACAAAGTTGGCTCCGGCGGTGCTTCGGTCACATCCGCGCGACAGACGGGAGACGAGAGACGACAGACGACGGACGGACGTCAGGGGGAGGCGCTGACGAGCCGTCAGCCACGCCCCGTCGCAGCGCTGATCAAACCGACCAGCCGCCGGCCAGCAGAGCCGACCGATCTGCCGACGATCTGCGTGGGCAATGTGACGACACTCTAGTCTGAGATATATGAGTCAGTAACGATTCCAGGTCAGCTAGACAGCTAAGGGGAGCCGTGAATCCGTGCAGGCAAAGTAGTGAGGCGGGGACAGGAAAACGGCAGCAGCCAGCGAGGCGATTCGTCCGGACATAGCAGCAGGGCATATTTTAAGGATTTTTTACTGCGTCCCAAAGGTGGCATAGGGCACATGCTTCGATCGGAAAGGGCACATACCACATTGCAAGCGAAATAGTATATAATGCAGGTGAGATAGGGGAAGTTGGGGGAACGCCGAACACTTTTTTTCTGACGCCCGTAGCACGCAAGGTAGACAACATAAGCTATTCTTGTTGGCGTCATTCGAGAGGCCAGTCTTTTGTCTTTCAAACATACCAGGCGCATTTGATGAATTCGCATACCGTTAAGCGCAAAAACTAAAAATATCAAAGAACTGACTTTTTCGGCGTTGCCCCGGACTGCGGGGAAAGCCGAAAATGGGATAAATGATCTACGAGGAATACCGACATTGATGTTTTGCCAATTTATCTCAAACTTTATCCAAAATTCATCAAAGCTGACACGCGTTTTAAGAGCTTGAGGACGCTTGGTGCACACTGGAAGTTATAATTGTGTGATATAATAAGAAAATGCCAGGCAAATCATTCCTTATAGGTAACAGGCCGTTGTGCCGGCTGAAAGTGTAATTTGTTTGACTAAAAATACGCGTTGCTATTCTACAACAGTAAAGTCCACGTAGCGTGCTTTAACGTGCGTAATTGCACGTTTTCGGCATTACCCCAGCCAGCCATACTTTCATTTGCAGGCCCATAACTTTTAAACGTGCTGTATAAATTTCAAATAGGCAGCACACTTATGCAAAGACATGCTGAAGATTACTTGACCGAATTGGCCAGACAAACGGTAGCATAATGAGTAAGAAATGCAGCTTCAAAGGCGCATGTAGTACAAGGAAACGTACCTTGAAAACGCTTTTGGCGCCCTCACAGCCGAAGTATTCCAAATGACGACTCATAACAAACATGCGATAATTGTAGTCACTTAAGCTTCAGAGCATCACTGAGACGTGGCATCCATGTCGTACGGTTTTAGAAATATCTCGAATTTCGGCTTTGCCCCAACTCCGGCATTGCCCCAACTTCCCCTACACGTGTCATTGTGTAATGTGCCGGTGGAGGGACAGCAAGCGGGATATTGGGAGCGGGCTGTGATTGCTTTTGGCCAGTCTCGAAATTCGCCCAGTCATAGCGCGTTCTTTTTCCACATTCAAAGGACGGACCGGCGAGTAAATGATATTTCCATTGCTGTTAGTCATTCGTTTTCCTGAACGTCGTTGGGCGTGTTTGACCTCCCTTGATGCACCTAAATGTACCTATGTTTAGAGAATAAAAATGAATATGTACAGGATTATTAAAATATGATACACACGCCTTTTCACGCGTTTTTCACCCTTATCAATCGAGTGAAAAGAGAGCTTGCGTATGAAATATTGTCAATTCGCAAATATTCGACCACTTAGGGTAGACCGATCAAAAACTTATCAAAAACGGCACCGTTTCAGACCACGGCGCGTCTTATGGTGAGGGTTTCATTGAAATCGGCCCAGTAGTTTCGGAACATGGGCTCGTCTGCTTTTGAGGGGGTCTATGGTTCTGGACCATTTTGGTCCTATTGGTCCAGTCAGAGTGAACCAATCGCCAAAAAACGAGAAACGGCACCTATATAAGTTTCCTGCTATTGAATGGTGAAAGAATTATCAAAATCGGTCCAGTAGTTACTGAGCATGGGCTCGTCTGCCAAGCTCGCCTGCTTTTTAGACACACCCTTCAATCGTTTCAATAGCCGGGAATCCCCGGAAGGGCGGGCGCCGCTTCCGCCCGGGTCAGCCTAACATCCAGGCTCGCACGTCCGCCTCGGCTCCGACAGGTCCAGCACGGCGACTACGCGAATGTGAATCGTGAATGGTTGGTGGGCGGCGGATGGTGCCACAGGGGAGGGGGAGCGGAGGGGAGGGTGACATGTTGCTTGTGATAACTCGCCTCTCCTCCCTGGGTTCCGCCCAGGTCCAGGGATAATCTTCTCCAGCTTTACCTAAAGTCTTAACTCTTATATTTGATTTTTTTAATCTATATAAGTATTATTGGATCTGAGGGCAGTGCAAGGAAGAGGACTAGATATCCACAATTTTCCCGAAATCCGAGCCAAGCACCGAACCGGCAGCAGCACCGAACGGGCCGTCCTTATCCCTCGCCCGTATTGGTGTTTTTTCCAGCCGCGAACGTATAAGGGGGGGGGGGGGGGTCCGTTGGACCCCGCCATTGCCGTTTCGCCCCTGATCGAGCTAGAGCTTCGCGAAAAAAAACGAGCGTGTTGCCCGTGACGAGAGGAAGCCGATGATACCCAATTTTAAGGTCCTAGGTCATCGGTTGACCTTCCAGGTCAGGTCAATGACCCAAAAGTCGGGAAAATCGGGACCTGTTAGAAAGTCGTAAAGCGTGGCTGCTATGGGGTTTCTCGGGGTGCTGACCACGAATATCATGTTAGTTGTGATCACAGATGATGTCTTCATTCATTTAGGCCAGGTCGGGTCAGGTCAGGTCAGGTCAACCAGTAAGGGTATTCGTAGTAGGTGGCAGCCGCCTCTGACAGCTTCGTAACATGTTACGAAGGCACCAAAACTATTTCGTAAATGTTCATATGGTTGCTAAATTCGAATTCAGCTCCTAAAACTGGCCTAGAAACATGTAAAACTCGAAAAAGTGAACCGAGGTCATCAAAGGTCAATGACCTGACCTGACCTTCCGGTGACCTTGACACCCACCCTAATGCATGGGAGCAACATCATATCCTATGTTTGAACGTTTAAAACCACGAAAAGACTGCAAACGCGCCGCTAATGCGAGCCGACATACGCCGAATCGCGATTCCGGCCAAACATGGTCTCGAAAAGTAGGTCACAGGTCAAAGGTCATTAAGGTCAGGGTCATGACAATTTCAGGGTAGGTATAAAATTATTTAACGCGAGGGTACTGAGAGTTTCGTCGCGATCGGCCGCTTTTTACGCGAGTTATTCGCGAAAAACCTAGGGGAGGGGTCCGTTCGACCCCCCCCCCCCTTTACGGGCGAGGGTTAAGACGGGAAGACAACAAGGTATCGGGTTTGAGGGCACTGGGCAGGGCAGAGAGGGTCACAGGGCCTGAATGCAGAGCAGGGCGCAGGGCCTGAAGGAAGGGCAGGGCAAGGTACAAGACCTTAGGACAGGGCACTGGGCAGGTCACATATCCTAGGGGTATAGTAGGGCAGGACATAACAAGGTGTATGACCCTATAGGATATAGGGCAGGGCACAAGGACTGGAGAGCGCATGTATGTGCTTGGATGCATAGTAAATCAGGGCACAAAGCAATCAGAAAGGCAGTAGTATAAGACCGAGTCATGCTAATTATTTTTGCTTGCACTTTTCCGCTGAAACCGTGACATTTCAGCGTGGGACGCAGTGGTCCAAATTTCGCGAGGGCTACGTCCCCAAGGCAGGGGGCTGCGTCCCAAAATGGGACGCAGTCAGTATGTTAAAATATGCCCTGCATAGCAGCAGATTAATGCCGGACCGTTTAGATCTCAGCCAGCCGGACACTCCAGTTCTTCTGACAGTGCTATCGCGCTACGGGTTTTCCTTGGCAGAGGTGGGCGGCTGGTTCAGCTCAGAGAGTGGATAGGAACGTTCCGGCCAGGCTCATCAATATCAATGTCCCGGGAGACCGCTCGAATGACCGGGCTCCACCTGCCAACCACGTGAAACCACGGGATGGTGTAATATTTATTCAGGTGGTTCTTACCAGTTATCTAAGTGTTGTCTTCTTCCGTGAAAATAAATGGTAGGTATTATAGCTTTCTACTCGACAGCCCGAAAAACAGATATCCCTTTAACGCAAAAAAAAAATGTTATGAGGTCGTGAAACCACATGCTAAGAACCAGATAGTGCTAATTTATGACCGCCCATCGCCTGGTTAGTTCCATTCGTTCACACACAATGCAAATGCAGGATTAGCCTGTGTCTACCAGTGCTGCACCCTTTACAATCTGATTAGTGTTCCGTTAGCCACTCCGTCACACCCAGCCCCCTACCGACTCAGAGGGCAGCTCTTCCGCCACCCAGAGGCGGGGCGCCGGGCGGGGCGCGCTGGCACGCCGCACGCACCGGACCCCGTGCGGCGCCCGACATTGCCCGGCACATACATCATCCCCTGGTTTTCCAACCGGAGCGCTGGGTGGTGCCGGTGGATAACACTGAATGGCGGACCCGCGGTCTCCGACAGAGCAGCCCTCTGATGGACAACCTCTCAAGCTGACCAGACCAGCTCTCAAGCTGACCAGCTCCCAAGCTGACCAGCTCTTCGGTCGACCAGCCGTTGGACATGCTCTCAGGCGCCGCGGTGTCTGTCATTGGCGCTCAGAGGCGCTGGGATTGATACCGTGTTTTACGGCAGAACGGTGTTGCTGACATGAGACCTCACTGCACTACTGGCAGTGCTATGTGGTGGTCTGTCAGTTGTCACCTATCTCAATGGAGGGTGGCGGCAGTCGCTCTGTCAGCGAGGACGCGACAGAATAACTCGAGCTTTGCCACTGGAAGGTAGTTAGGCGAGCAATTTTAGTTAAGCGTAGTTAAGTTTTAGTTAAGCGGCCCTGGTGGCGCAGTCGGTTAACCCGCGCACCGACGGGGGTCTGCGCCAACTTAGTACCGACGGGGGGGGGGGCGGATGACCGCCCCCCCCTGAGATCTCGAGAACGAAGCAAGATAGCGACAAGCGGTAAACGGCATCGGATACGCACGGTCAAGATCTACAATTTTTACTAAGGTCATTTTCAGGTCAGGTCAAAGATGACGTCACAGGGGTCGAAAAAGTCAAAATGGCGGCGCTAAATATGGAGAGAGTTTTTCTCGAATAACTTTCGAATTAGTCAAGATAGGAACAAACTAAGGGCATCATCGTGATCCTCTCGTCAATCTGCATCGAATGATATATATGTTGACCTCGAAAGGTCAAGGTCAAAGGTTGACCTCAGGTCACGTGACCTCGAGGTCATCATGTATATCATTCGATGCGTCTTGACGAGCTGAACACAATGAGACCATCCACGCGTCTGTATCTTGTTCCTGTACGGAGTTATTGGCCAAAAACCTTTGGTGACCTTTGATGACGTCACATGACCTCACAGCTGCCCAACAGCAAAACAGACCTCAAGGTAGTGAAGGTTGATCGTATATGAAGTCATGTATGGTATATGGGGCCATTCCGACCCGTTTTAGTGGTAAAAACAGGGAGTTGATTTTTCCCCCATTGACTTATAATGGGGAGGTCGCGAAATTGACCTGACCTTAGGTCACGGATATCAAAATTCCGAGATATACAAATTGTAGCTACTAATGACCTAATAACATCCTGCGACTTTCAAAGGCCTCCGACATCTACTGTAGCTCTGGCACGGTGACAAAGTTGCAAAAAAGTGACTTGAGGTTGGGTCATTCAAAGTGACCTGGTGACCTGACCTTGAAAGGTAGGAGGTTCAAACTTGCACACCATGTGTAAAATTGATAAGGGAATAGTCATACCAAATTTCGCGGCGCTACGCGCCGCGGTTTTCCCGCTATTCGCGAAAAACCTCAGGGGGGGGCGGATATCCGCCCCCCCGTCGGTGCGCGGGTTAAGGCGTCGACCCGCGGTGCGGGCGGTGCCGGGTTTCGGGTTCGATTCCCGGTTCCGCCCGTTCCGCGGGCGTCGTCCCCGGCTGCGTCACCAGGTGTGGGGTAGGCTCCCACTTCAGCCGTAGCCTGGGGGGTGGGTAATAGGACGGCGGGAGGAGCAGGTGCTCTCTCCTATAATTGGGACAAGAGCCCGTTGGAGAGAGGTCCGACTAAATAAAAAAAAAAAATTATAAACTATACAAAACGCGCACTGTACAGAATCGAGTGGGCGGTGTGCAATTGCATGCAATTGCACACACGTAACGTTCGCTGAGTAGGAACCTACTGAAACCACGCGACACTCTTCCACGTGTTTAACGCCCATATCACGAATGAATCAGCCCTCATATTGCGTCATCGACGGCTGATATCGACGAGTACGATCAGAATCCGCCCTGTCGCCTCCCGTCTACCGTCTCCGTCTGCCGTCTCGAGCGGTCAGGTCGAACACCAACGCGCGCGTGTGTTGACCGGTCATACCTCCTACCCACCACACCACAGCGGCGCGCCGGGCCGACGCACATTTAAACTCGTTAAAATGTAATACATCTCCATATCTGCCGTTGAACGGGACACCCCGGCTCGGCGGCGGGCCGGGGGGTCGCCTCCCGCAGACGGGCGAGCCCGCGGCGGGGGGTGCCACCTCAGCGGTCGGCGGACCCGGTGGTCGACACACACAGACGCCAGACAGACGGTATTCCGACACGGAGGGGTCCAGTGGGTGGTTAGACACAGGGTGGCACGGTGTGGAGGGTTGGACAGGTGTAGGAAGGTGTGACGGTGTCATGGAGGACGACAGGCGGCAGGAGGAGCCCAACGAGCGCTACCGGTGCGGGTGAGTGATCGGCGCCGGCCGACGGAAGGGGACAGGGGGTGGACCGACAAACGGACGGGACGGATGGACCGACGGATGGCACGGACGGAAGACGGGTGAACAGACGGACAGATGGACGGAAGGACGGACAGAACAGACGGACAGATGAACGGATGAACGAAGGGGACGGGAGTACCGGCCTGGACGAGCGGACGGGACGGACGAACGGGGCGATGTCGCGAATGGTTTGGACGGGACATGGTAACAGGGCGCGATCATCGGAGGGAGACGAGGTTATTGTAAATAAACCTCGTGTAAATAAACCTCGTTTACGTAGGTATGCCTGTGCAGTGTGAAGTGTGCACAGTGATACTTTCATTCTGACAACCACGAGTTGGTGCTTACAAGCGTACTTCCGTTCTAATACAAACTACTTCCGTTCCGATACAACTTACGTTTGATCGTAACTGCGATGTGCCTTGCGATCACATGGATCCCCCCAGCCTAAGTTTCTGAGGTTTAGGCCGTGCCAACACTCATAAATCGTCGGTCAGACGTGTTCAATCGCTTCTGTTTGTGTAAAACTGCCAGCCGAGATTGGTCGGTGTGGCTTCATAGTTCATGACTCAGTGTCAGTTATAAACTCACCAGATGAAAGCAGGGTTATTAATAATACTCTCACAGCTGGAGTGAGATAACGGCGCTGAACTTGGCAGAGAGGGTCGGCACTCCCCGGTCGTGGTCGGTTCTAAGGTGTCGCACGCATGCCCGTGTATCCATCTCGTTAGATAAGTGACTCTACGAAATTGATGCAATACAGAAGGTACAAAGTAGGTACACTAGCACAACAAATTGGAGAAGAACTAATTCGTTGTCCAATGAAACTGAATTTTAGAAATATTCAGGTATCAATAAGCGTATTCTCAGTTAATCGGCTTGTGTTTGTCTCATGTGTTGACGGTCAATGTTTTTTTTTGTCTTTCCCATGGTAAACGGCTGTGTTTCCCATGTTGCCGGTCAGTGTAGTTTGGTTCAATTCCCATTCTAACAGTTGGTGTTTGTCGGCAGCTGGGAGGGCTGCCAGCAGCAGCTGGCCTCGCAGCAGCAGCTGGTGGTGCACGTGACGTCACAGCACGTGCAGCTGGCCAGCAGCACGTACCGGTGTCTGTGGCGCGGCTGCTCCCGCCGCCGGCAGGGCTTCAACGCCAGGTAAGTGCCCGGCTAGGTTTATCACACACAGCAGTGTAGAGAAGAGATGCCAAAATTTATCAGTCATGAAGCGATTTTGCGACGACGACACTTAAAAAAAATCCTTCCAGACGTCGAATTAAAACTTTGTCGCCCGTCTCCTCAAACAGTTGTGCCGTAAAGTCGGAAAGCGGAATAAAAATGCTCCAAGTGAGACAATTAGGTACTTCAACGATGAATCAAAGATGAGCCTAAAATAGTTCGAATAATTAGCTGACATGACTGGTGATTTCAGGTACAAAATGTTTGTGCACATCCGGACACACACCAAAGAGCGTCCTCACGTGTGCCCGGACTGCGGGAAGGGCTTCAGCAGACAGGAGAATCTCAAGATCCACAAACGATCGCACACAGGTAAGGACAAATTGGCACAAGATATTACAGTGTTATTTCTTACCAGTTACCAAACGCTTTTTAGCCACGTGGCGTCACCGCCCGCCGGAAAAGTACCTTTTGGTTACGAATTGATCCTAAGCATGTAAGTAAAAGATCGTACCATAGACCTCTGTACCTACACCTGGTATACAGAGGTCTATGATCGTACCTATTTCATACGATCGGCGAGCTTCATTAGCCTTACTCTAGTGTCTTCACTCCGCTACACCAATGAAGGCGTAACTGGTGATATTAACGGTTAGGTACTGGAGCAAAAGTCGGTCTTCCTCACACTCACTGTCCCATTCGCCCGGAGTGTGACGTTTAAATCAGTATAAATGTCTTTTATAAGTAGACGGACGTCATCCCAGTTCGACAGGTGTTGAGTGTCTGTCAATATGTCCGGTGACGCCATTTGGCCGACGTGTAGTTCGATGGCTCGGTCAATATTGCATCAGGGCCGGCCATTCACGTGCACAGTGTCCCGAGCTGGCGTGGGGCCAGCGGCTGCCGGGACTGTCACAGGGGGGTCTGAGGCTCCGACACTCATCCCCCCTCCACACACACACCACATACTGCCCCATACCCTGAGCGACCACATACAGTCACTGGCAGAATATCGACAGTTCCTGTGGGATGGAGACACCAGACTTTAGGGCCGATCAAAACCTGATAGCCGCTGCGGTTTTTCGAGTTACGACGATTACGCTACAACACGCGGTCAGCGCTCAATCACTAAGACGGTCAGTCATGGGAGGTCTAACAGTCAAATGCCACAGCTAGTGCCCGTGTAGTTTGATCCCGATGTCTCGGTAAAACGGCAAGACACGAGAATGGAGCAATGCATAATGATTAAATTGCCTGACAACTGCACCTAACTCTTTTCCAGGGGAGAAGCCCTACGCCTGCACATTTGAGGGCTGTGACCGCGCCTACTCCAACTCGTCGGACCGATTCAAACACACGCGTACCCACTATGTGGACCGGCCGTACAGCTGCCGCCATCCTGGCTGCTCCAAGAGCTACACGGACCCGAGCTCACTGCGGAAACACATGAAGGCCAACGGACACGGCCGGCCCAGCTCGCCTGCTGCTACACTGCCGCCTGGAGGCCAGTCGGAGAAGCTTAGTCGCGTACCCCGGCCGCTGGCGGCGCTGAAGTCGGAGACGGCCGCTGCAGCGGACGTCCCCATGGCTGTGGCGCCGAGGCTGCCAGGCGTGTCTCCAGGGTCTGTGTCAGCGGTGTCAGCAGTGTCAGGGGTGTCAGCCGTGTCAGGGGTGTCAGCCGTGTCAGAGGTGTCAGGGATGGTCCCGCCCGCCCCGGTTCGGACAGAGTGCGGCAGCTGCGCGTGCGGCCGGGGAGCGGCGCCGGCCGGCTGGGACGGGTGGCTCTGGTACCCCTGGATGCAGCAGATGGGTCAGCTGTGGGCCGGCTGTCCGACCACAGTGTTTGACGGCTCTGGCACGGCGGGGGGTGAAGCGGGGGTCAGCTCTGTCCCCCTGGCCAGTCAGCAGACCACCAGTCCCGCTCCACTCGATCTCAGGGTTCCACCAAGCTGAGCGAAGGGCAGTGGGGCGACTGACAGCAAATGGAATATACCTACCAAATAGGGATGCGAGGAGCGCCAGTTGTATGATTCGTTTTTGTGTTGTTGCTGTTCAGACTTGTAGATTGTTTGTCTCATTCCACCATTCGCCCTTTGCCTTTTAGGGGCGTGGAACTGGTTAATTTTGTTTTTAATGTTGGGAAGCCCGGTGGTTTCCGAACGCATGATCGGAGATTGAGTGATAGTCCTCGACAACTTTGTATTTTAGAGTCTTTTATAATGAGTTCGCAATAAAATGTTACTGTTAATCCTTTTGGATGTACACGTATTACGAAATAACTAGAAAAATCTGTATGCAATTAACTAAGCATATTCGTCAAAGAATTCAGCTGACTATAATTTAAACCGGATCAATCCTGCACTCTTACTATTTATACGTTAAACTGACGAAAGAACGCCAGTAAATCGTGCATTCAATCGCCTAACATTTAGCCAAGGAGCTGCACCAGCCAACCACCCTCGATTAATTGAAACAATTCGCCCGCTACCTGTCAACGGGCAGCGAGCGACGGGCTTGCATTATCTTCCAACTATGTAGTTATGACACGGATTTTTTCACACCTTTATTATGTGAAGAGTCACAAGTTCAACACCAACTAGAACTCGAATTAACCATGCAATGACTTCTGCGATCCCGCACAATACGACCAGACCACCTCGTTTTAAACATCGAACACTGGCTACCACAAGTGACAAAGTCAGTTGTACTACCAATAAAACTATTACAGAGACGTTTGAAGAGTTTGTTGGTGCTATATTAACATTAGCAAACATTTCATATTGTGAGCACGCTGGTGTACGGCCCTCCAGCAAAAGAGTGGTTGGTTAGCCTATGTGCTTTTGGTGTAATAGCTTTGAATGACAGAGACACTCCTGTAAAATGACTCAATAGAAATGAGAAGAGGGTTCATGCACACACTTCGGCAATGGTTATCAACAGCGATTAGACGTATTCATCAATGCGGATCGCTTATTGTGATGTTGGCAACCAACCACTTAATACCTGGAGGGCCGTACATAACTACCGAACGGACGGTGCATAATTTCATTACGTCTTATTGCCATCTCGGAAAAGCAATAAGCCTTCTCCCAGCCGTCCAATAACCCCTCGATAGATGATAGAACTGAAAATAAAACGACAAATCGAACGGGACATTGAACGGTCTCACAGCAGACACATCAGAACACATACGGTATCATCCTGTAGGGCACCTGCCGACAGTACTTCTTCCACGCCTTGCCGTACTTATTGCTGCACTTCTCCTCGTCCCTGAAGACACGGTGCACGAGCAGCACGGTAAGGAACAGGACATACAGGAACGGCCACACACCGTGACCCAGACCCGGCAGGCACCAGCAGAACGCTGCCAAGATCTCGAACACGTAGTTGAGGTGTCTGGCAACGCCCCAGCAGCCGCTGGTGAGCAGCTTGGTGGTGCGCCGGCCCTGCGCGGTCACATACTCGGCGTCTATGTACTCGGCCGGCCGACCCCAGAGGCGGCAGCGGCCGCCGGACTCCCGGAACCGCTGCTTCTCCAGGTCACAGCGGTAGTTGAGAGCGATGGCGAGCAGGCCGGCCGCCAGAACAAACGCCGACTGGCCGTCACTGAGCAGCGGACGCTGCCGGGTCAGGAAGAACGCCGCGTACGTGTAAAAACACGGCACCCAGACCATGCAGCCCCAGCAGAGGTAGTACCCGGCGCGGTCCAGTGTGATGTCCAGCGTGCTGAAGTAGCCCGTCTCCCACCAGAAGAACTTGGCGATGTAGACGGTCTGCAGGGCGGCGCACACCACGTGCCCGCTGGAGAGGCCGTGCAGCCGCGCTCCGGCCACGCAGAACACCAGCACGAGAAGCTGCCAGAGCATCATCCCCACGCGACAGTTGGTCAGCTGCTTGACGTCCACTCCGAGCAGGTGCGGGTGGAGCTCCATACCGCGGTAGAACTCGTGTGGCAGCGGCTTGGGCTCGATCTCCTCAGAGGACTGGGGCGCCACCTTACCGCGTATCAGCAGGAAGGTGCACAGAACCAGGGCGGTGACGTTGAGCGCCGCCAGGATCGCCGACATGTTGGAGTAGATGGTGACCGAGACGCCCGGCATCAGCCACGTCTCCAGCAGTGCGAACAGCAGCAGCGTGCAGATGTAGTAGAGCATGCCGTTGGCGCGGTACGGCGGGGTCTGGCCAAAGTGTGTGGTCGGCCCGTGGTGCACCGGGCCCGGCAGGACCAGGAACAGCCAGGCCCATACCAGCGTCACCGCCGTGAACGCCCACGCGAACCGTGAGCCGACGAGGGCGCTCCATCCGAGCGGCCGCGGGTCGCCCAGCTGGGTCAGCACCTGCACAACGGGCGTGAAGAACAGCAGGAACAGCGGAGGGATCACGTGGTAGTGTAGCAGCTCACCCAGAGTCATGGCTGCGACTCACCCGGGCCGGGCCAGTCCTGTAATGGAGAGCAGACGACCGGTTAGCAGGGAACGCCACGACGGTTCAATGGCACGGCCGCTCGCCCTGGATAGAAAAGGTAATCCCCGATTTACCAGAAATGTTCGTGAAATAGTTAATTCACGTTGGCGGCGATCAGTGGTGGAATGCCCTGCATTAATTAGCCTGTACTGCCAAGCGTTGGCACTGGCCTCACTGCTATACATTATATAATCGTCCACATCCCATACGGAAATCTCTCAAAACACCTATCGCAAACGACCCTTATCGGTCGGTCTTTACCCTAAAATACTCTTAACCCTCGGCCGAGGGGAAGGTACGTATGACCCCATCGCCTTCAATTTTACTATCAGGTTGACTCGAGACATGACCTTCTGTACGAAGGGCAGTGCCGTATAAAAAAGCATTTCAAGCATTAAATGTTCCGATATACCCAGAAACAGCATGCCACCCGCCCACACCGCGCAGGCATTGATCACGCCAGTGCGATCGCTCGAAGCGCCCAGTGGGCGGAAGTACGGTTACGCTATGATCACCGTGCAGCCCATCCTGGGTACGGCCCCGTGAGCACTCGGTCAGTGACCCGGTGCACACTTTCACCCTCGCACGAGCCGAGTTCAACGTCCTCAGCAGCTGAGTGAGGCAGCTCGGCCTATGGAAGGGGCCTCTCAGGCGTCTCCTTCCGCCCCAAGTGGTCGTAAAACCGCTTATTGCAAGCTACGGTCATTCATTTGTGACTACATCTCTAGTGAAAAAAAGAGGGTGAAACTAGAATTTTAAAACAGAGAAAAGGTTCAGAATCTTATAAGGCAGCTGGGGCCCAGGTTCTCAGGATATTGGTAAACATGTAGCATACCTACTATTTTATTTGATACCCAGAGACAACGGGCGAGAATATTTTGATTTTAGCTATAAAATGTATGACAGACCTACCCATTACCTGCCAGGGTGATGGTCCGATTGTAACGCATCGATAATTTTTATTTCTACTACGCTTCTCACTCGGCGGCCACGTATCGCCAAGCTGAAACGGCACATGGAGATGGAACAACAAAACGTCCAGGTCCCGAAGAAATTGGGTGGCTGACGATAATTTTGCAGGTCAGATAAAAGGTCAGAGTTTTCCGCTCTCTTGACACATCATTCGGCAGGTCTATTTAATTTAATTAGGAAGCAGAGGGGCAAAACAATCTACATTTCAATCAAAAGGTTCTAAGTTCCAACCCATCTAGTAAACAACTGCTAGAATTTATCAGTTACCAAACGGATCAATTGAATCAAATAGGTGCCCAACGTTTCATTGTACTCGTAGGTATAATAAGCTACTACATTCGGATTTTTTCAGCCTGTCGCATCACTTCCACCCTCGCCGAACTATTGATTTTCTACATACCTATGTCCCGGCCGAAGGGGGCATAGCCCCCCAACCCCTTTCCTCGCCGTTTCGCCCCTTTTTGAGCTACAGCCTCGCGGAAAACAACGAGCGTGTGCGTCGTTACGAGACACAGCGACTGATACCCGACTTTAAGATTTCAGGTCAACCGGTGACCTCTAAGTTCAGGTCAAGTCACCCAAGGTACAGGTTCGGTTTTTGGTAAATAAATTGGCCAAAAATTGTCGCAGCGTCGTGACATTCGCACCATCGTGTTTTCTATGCTCAGGCTCGTCGAATGGCACCTATGCTTTTTGTTAAGGTGAGGCCAAGTTACAGTGTTGACCGCACGGGCGCAGGTCAAGGTCAGGGCAGAACCACTAAGGTCATGAAGGTGCTCAAAGGAGGCCGTGTTGTACGCATATCATTCGATTCGGCAGGTATTGCCGAGTCAATTGCTGGCTTTTCCGACTCGCTAGCTCAATTTAATCGGGAGTTGTTGACAAAAAAAAATTACAATGACCTTAGTGACGTCATCAGGCAAGGTCAACGATATACGAGAAGTAAAGCATTCGGCCTAGGAAGGAGTGCATGAAATTATGATTCAATGTGCTTGTTTTAGATCATGTCCGGCACCCAAATAACAGTTTCCATAATGCCCCCTTTGAATTATAATGATGAGGTCACGTGGCCGACCGGACCTCACGTAACCTTCAGGAAGAACCCGCGATACCACGGTTAGGGTAAGGGCGGGTAAGAGTACGCGGGCGATAAGAGTACGCATCAGCTGTTTTGGTTGCTTAGCAACGCGGGCTTGTCGAGTTCATGAAGTGACATGAAGCCGCCAGTGCGTGCTTGTCACCAAGTTACCAAAATTCACCGAAAAATATTCACTGGTTTTCAAGATATTAGGCTTTTACTTTTGTTTACTTTTTGGGATCTCCCTGTTACTAGCGACTTTATTTGGAAGCAATAATTTGGCAGCCTTAAAGTGCGGCAGACGTTGCGCGCAAAGCAGCGTATACCACCACGTGTTAACGATGGTTTTAGTCTAAGATTTAAAAATCGTTAGATCTCCGCTGACGTCACAAATTCTAAGGGGGCATACCAATGCATTAGCCCCTTAGAATCCGAAAACTGCAAGTTTGAAATTCCATATCTTCGAATTAAAGCATTTCTCGATGTTGTGAGTGCCCAAACCGGTATTTGCAGGCCATGGCCACCAATTTGGCTACCTCAACTCAAAACTAATGTTAAGGTGGGAGGGTCCCTTTAAGGCGATGAATATTATTTTCGAGCGTTATGATATTATTATGGTATGGTAAAATAATTTTGATACTTGGCAGTTGAGATAAGGTACATTTCCGTGATTGTTTTGGGAAACTTGTGAGGTTATCTGGGGAAATCCTGTGCAGTGCAATATTCTGTTTGCGAAGTTTTGCACAACGTTTCGGGGTTGTTTTGTGCGCGAATTGCAGGTACGGTAAGAGGACGCACTGTTCAGGAGGGTAAGAGTACGCAGAATTATACATTAAATCGAATATACAGAAATATGAAATTATTAATCTATCGCTCAATGACGTTTGTTTTGTAGGTATATCATCGATGGAGCACTGTGATGCAGATGCGTACCTGAAATTCTTCCAAATACGAGTTATTCTCCCTTTTGATTGTACATTTTTTTAAGAAACACACGACATGATTATTTCCTGATTTATAGACTTCAAAGATTTATTTTATGTTTTTCTTTTTGGATACTAGAATTAACTTAAATGCCTTCTGAGTTTGAAGTTCAGCATTTGGACAGTACAAGCTGCATAGGTGTGTGTTCATATGCTTGCGTACTCCACCCGCCTGGCGTGCGTACTCTTACACACCCCAGGCGGTAAGAGTACGCAACTGCAGCGGTTCAGAAAATGTCAGTTTTAGACCACTTCCATTTACGCTGAAGGATCGTTGCCCCATGGGTTGATGGCTAATTCAATGAACTTTAATATTCCCTATTTGCGATTTCTTTCTTTCAAATATTAAACAAATGAGAGCAAGAAATCCACTAAGTGCGTACTCTTATACGACTTCACCCTATGAGACGTCTGGAGGGTACTGGGCTCTGTAAGTTTCATCTCCCTGTGAAAGAAAATATGGCACTGAGGACATTGCAAAGTTGCGATATTTTAGGTCATCGGAATTTTTCGTCAATAACTCCTGATCAAATTATAACTCCTGATTAAGTTAGTTAACTTTTATCTTCACGAGGACATACATACCTATGCAGAAAGGTTATCCGAGTAGAGCGTTCTGGCGGATCTCTGTAGCCGCCAAGGGAGCGCTGCGTCACCGCTGGGGTGATCGGCGGCTGAACGCTTCTGAGTGTCCTTGACCATGACTGTGTCTGATCAGGAAAAGCGAGCGAGCCAGGAAAAGCTACCAATGAACTTATAAAGACCTGCCCAATCGCATGGCATGCAACATGACATCCTCCGATCAACTGCGCCACCAAAGTGCAGGCTTTGACGTAATATTGACCTTAGATCAACTCAACACCTTTAGCTGAGCTCGCCTAAACAAAAAAGTACCTAGTTATATCATTCGACGCGCCTGACCATGTCGAACTCGAACACGATCGTGCCAAAATCGTGTAACTGCGAGCATTGGCGAAATTATTTACTAAAAACCGAATCCCTACCTTAGGGCACTTGAGCTGGCCTCAGAGGTCACCATTTGCCTGAGATCTTAAAATAATTGATCAGCATGGCAGATTCTCTCCCCGAAGACCTTCAAGATATGGACTGCTAAGGAGTCGGCGGGTTTTGCGAGCCTCATAGCGAACCGTGGCGTAGGTAATCGGTACCGATTGACGCATAATTCGTTGTCCGGGGAGGGGGGAGGCATGCCGACATGCGTCGGTGTAGACTGTGGCCCGAACAGCTCTAGAAACTTTTTTCATGAAAACTCGGCCGATGACATCGCTTGTTGGTGAACACGTCTGTCCGTCAGATGTTAATGTTTACTTGAAAAATTAAGCAAGCAGCGAACCCTGGAATGCTTAATCATTCGACAAAAATCATATATCATTCGAAACCATCTTCAAGCATGGAGAACACGAAGATGCTAAAATCGGGACTTTGCGATCATACTTGGCAAAGATATTCACCCCCCCCCCAAAAAAAAAACGGATCCCCACCTTGGCACATTTGACCTGACATCAGAGGTCACCGGTTGACCTAACACATTAAAACTGGGTACAATCGTTGCGTCTTGAAACGGCGCACACGCTCGCTTTTTGCAAAGCTTTGGCCCAATTAGGGACGAAACGGTGGGAAGGGTTCCACCAACATCTCTCCCTACCTGAAAGCTTCAACCATCGCCTACGGCGAATGTAGAACACCCAGGTCTGACATAGGTTGAAACTTGAAAGAGGTCATCAACTGTTTTACGTGGTATTTCATCTTCATTAATTCATGGCGCTGAGGCAATTTATTCAATGTCTAAAAAAAATAATTTGGCGACTTCGGTTGATCAACCTTTGGGTTGACCTTAACCCTCGCCGGATGGGAAGGGGGGCGGGTGCCCCTACAGGTTTTTTTCGCGATAGCTCCAACCACGTTAGCGATAGAAAGCTCAAATTTTGTATACCTGACCTATAAATCAAGCCGGATCTTGTAATACCAACTGCATTTTCAGGTCAGGTCAGGTCACTGACCTATGACGTCATAAGTGAGCCTCTGCACGGCCCTAACGCAACTTCACAACATCCTCAGTGCCACCGGAACTTTCACAGGGAAATGAAACTTACAGGAAGTTGTAACTCCACAGGTCTCACAGCTTGTATATCTCGGATTTTCCCTAGACATCACATGAGGTCAGGTCGGTAACGTGACCTCGCCATTATAAGTCAATGGAGAAAAATGAAGACTGCTATATTTTGCCGCCAGGGAATATCTCAGACTAGCTCAAGCACACAGAATAATGATTCTATGCACTCCTTGCAAGATCCAATGCTTCATTTTTGCATTATTGACCTTGCGTGACGTCAATAATCACTCGGGTCATAATCGTTTTTCGTCAATAACTCCCGATCAAATTGAGCTGGCGAGTCGGAGAGGTCACCAATGGACTTGGGAAGACCTGCTGAATCGAAGGATATGCGATATGATCTCATTCGACCAGCTTCGCCGGGGCTCTGACCTGACCTTGACCCAAAGTCATCACCTCAAGTTGACCTCACCCGAATAAAAAGTATATCATTGGACGCGCCTGAGCGAGGCGAACGCGATGGTGCAAAATCGCAGCGTTGCGCTTTTTTGCGAAGTTATCAAAAACCAAACTCGTGCCTTGGGTCACTTGACCTGACCTCAGAGGTCACCGGTTGACCTGATACCTTAAAATCGGGTACCAGTCGCTGCGTCTCGTAACGGCGCAGACGTTCGTTTTTTTTTTCGCGACGCTCAAAGTCCACTAGTGGCAAAACGGCGGGGGGTGGCCGAACCAACCTCTCCTCCCCCACTTGGCCGGCGCGTATGTAGAAAACGAATAGGTCCGGCGAGGGTCTAACCCTCGCCGGCACAGGCCATTTTGCGTTCTTCGACGGCACGGGGGGGGGGGGTACGACCCCCCTAGCGTTTGGCCCCTGATCGAGCTAGAGCTTCGCGGAAAAAAAAAACGAGCGTGTTGCTCGTGACGAGAGGAAGCCGATGATATCCAATTTTAAGGTTCTAGGTCATCGGTTGACCTTCCAGGTCAGGTCAATGACCCAAAAGTCGGGAAAATCGGGACCTGTTAGAACGTCGTTGAGAGTGGCTGCTATGGTTTTTTCGGGGTGCTGATCACGAATATCATGTTTATATTTTTGCTCACAGATGATGTCTTTATGTATTTAGGCCAGGTCGGGTCAGGTCAGGTCAGGTCAACCAGTAGGGGTTCTGCCGGGTATTCTTAGTACGTGTCAACCGCCTCTGACAGCTTCGCAACATGTTACTAAAGGTCGCCCCACACTGGAACTCGCATGCGGGTTGCGAGTTTTTTGGGTTTTCGGGTTTCTTCAAAATCAAATGATACAATATAAGCTGAGTGACCCACATTACCATCTAACAAGCAAGTCTGCATGTTTTTAGCTTGCGAGCGACCTTGCATCGCATTCCAAAAGTTGGTTTTGAGTCAACTTTCGATTTTCCTCGCTGCGCGGTCTGCGAGTTCTGCGAGGCTTGCGGGTTTTTCGTTGGAGTCAAATCTTGGTTCGTTGCGCTGGTATCGCGACTATATGTAATTTTCAGAAGGTGTACCGGCTTCATTGCATTCATAAAGTTACCATAAGGGAACGGTCTAATCAATCTATGAATTAGTATTATGCCTGCAAACTCAAAACCCGCAAACTCGCAACCCGCATGCGAGGTCCGGTGTGTGGCGGCCATAAGCCACCGAAACAACATTGTAAACGTTCAAATGGTTGCTACATTCGAATTCAGCTCGAAAATTTAGCGTAGGAACATGTAGGACTCGAAAAGTGAACCGAGGTCATCAAAGGTCAGTGACCTGACCTGAACTTAAGGTGACCTTGAAACCCACTCTAATGCATGGGAGCAACATCATATGCCATGTTTGAACGCTTGAAACCACGAAAAGACTGCAAACGCGCGGCTAATACGAGCCGACATTGACATACACCGAATCGCGATTCCGGCTAAACATTGTCTCGAAAAGTAGGTCACAGGTCAAAGGTCATTTGGGTTAGGGTAATGAAATTCTCAGGGTAGGCGTAAAATTAATCAACGCGAGGGTGCTGAAAGTTTCGTCGCGATCGGCCGCTTTTTACGCGAGTTATTTGCGAAAACTCTTAGGGGGTTGCCCCCCCCCCCTTGTGCCGGCGAGGGTTTAAAATACCTAACCCTGAGAAAGAACGACTACCCTAACATAAAGGAGAGCAATTATTAATAAATAATATGATAGATTCCATGCATTTTCTTCATAACCCCCGGCAAGTTATATTTCTTCATAACCCCCGTCAACTTATATAACTCTACTATCATTGTTTAGTTTACGCTGTTTCGATCACTGCTTACTGCGCATCAATTATAAGCCACCTCCTCGCATAGACTTTTCAATGAAAATAATCCATCATAAGTTGATCACCATTCCCCTCAGAAAACGCACGCCTGTAACCTTTCCTACATCCACCAACTGATTTTGACATTGGCCCAGCACTTAAAAAAAAAACTCATGATGTTTATATGAGAGCTGAGATCTGCAACGTACATTCCTGAGACATACCAGGCCGATTACCAACACAAACAATATCCCTGCAATCTGCATTGCATCAGCTATATCATCTAACCCAGCATATCTACACTGAGCACACAAACTCGCAGCCCAGCGACCACTCACCTCCAATGTGTGCAGATTTCGCAGTCCTCGCGTGCCACCAACACTGCACTGACTGCCGCTCTGCGACTGACAGACTGTGACTGACGGAGTGGCCAGCGGCAGACTGGTCGGGCGACTGCGGCCGACGGTGCTGTGCTCGGTCGTGCTCCGCGCTGTGCCCCGCCGTGCTCAGGCCGTGCCGGCCGTGCTCTGCGCCGTATCAGCAACTGCCAGCCGCCGATGAGCGGCTATCGGCGGCCAGTGTCGCCCTCCGTCGTCCGCCGCCGCCGCGCCAGTCGGGCCCGCATCTGGCCCGTCGGTTGGTCCCCCCCCCCCCCACAGTCCCCGCCCCGAGCTGGTCGATCACGGTGGGGGGGGGGGGCGTGAGGGGTGCTGGGGCCAGAGGGTGTGCGGTGGAGAGAAACCAAAAACAGCCGGCCGTTTGGTCATTTCTGCTGGCCTCGGACCTTCTAAAATATACGTGTGTGTTCTTTTCTTTGAGGGCGGCACGTATTTAATTCTGAGCCCCGTCATCAGGTTTATTAGTGGGTCTAGGCCCCACTGGTCCTTTCCGAGCAAAGCAGGTTTAATTTTAGGTGGTTTAATTTTAGGGTAAAGTCTTTACATAATTTCCATTCCCTGTGAAAAACCGATCCAGTCTAACCTTCTCATAACAGATACTATGCTACTATAAACGGTATATAGGGCCTTGCTATAAACTTCGTCATATCCGACACTTGTGATGTCCCATTGCACAGTGCATATCCCTGCACTTATCCCTGCATTGGGCTGTCAGTATCCAAGTGGCTTGATGTTTATCTTGGCGTCCGGATGCGACCTTTTTACCCAGAGATACGGCGGTCCTGATGTGCCAGGGGTCACCAAAGGTCAGAGGCGCGACCGTCTCAGCTGTGGCTAATACACGCGGTCGCTGCGTAAATTGTTACCAAGGAGATTATCGATACTCGATCGTATCGCTCTCCTTAGTTCTGTACACAACAAATTATCATCGAACATTAAATGACGACCACTACTGATCTATGTATCTGCGACAACTGTCCAATGTGACGATCTTTGAAATTCCCGTCTCGAGTCAAGACGGAGGTTCACACTCCTCTAGCAGCGGGCGGGCCTCCCCTCACTGGGTTAGTGTGGCTCCGAACACTCGGCTGGGGTCACTGACACGACGCAGAGAGAGTGTTCGTCCGCCGGCCGTCTCTCGAGGCACACAGACACACAGACAGACGGACAGACAGACGGACGGACGGGCGGGTGCGGCGGCTGGGACGGGTGGTTAGAGCGGGGCGAATGCCCGGCCTTGTGGGGCCCCAAGAGGTGGAGGTTGTTTCACTCCACAGCCCAGAATGGTTGGCACGACGAGCTCGTAGTTAGTCTCAGGCGATAGCGATTAGGCAACATTTACGCCGAGAGAAGTGATAAGTTTGCCTATTGTAACGAAAGAAAGCCGGAAGATTCAGTAGCACAATGCAACGACAGAACCAAAGGTAAAAGAAACCAGTTCAAGTTAGACAAGTTCCAGATGGAGTGCACATATCAGGACATCTGTACATCTAAAATTAGCAAGGATAGTCGGCAGCCTCGGCAGCCTGCCTTCAGAAAGACAGCCTTGTGATGTTTCTGACCTTTTATGGACGCCCTAACCCGATCACGAAGGAAACATATGTTCCAGATGAGATGAGCTGATCATTTGTGAGTTCATAATTATTTACAGCACCGCGTCGAGGTAACTGCAGCTCGAACGAATATGCTATTCCGAGCCAAAACTGCATTCAGCCGCTCAAATATCTCAAATATACGTCATGGTCCTGGTGCACCGCCACGGAAACGGTAGGGGTTAGAATCTATTCTTGCATTCTGATCGGCTTTGTGAAGCACTCAGTACCGTAAACATTTTCTAATTTTTATATTTTATATGCAAGCCATTATTATAGTTATGCTCATCCTCAAGAAGATTTTTCTTAACATTGGCCATTACCCCGGAAGCAATTCTAAGGTCAAGTTTCATAGATAGCTAGGGATCGGTCATAAAATGCGACCCACAACTAAGTGTTAGGTATGCATTGCAAAATATCTTATCGTCGTCAATCACTTACTAAGCTTATCACAAACTACCACCT
This sequence comes from Amphibalanus amphitrite, assembly GCF_019059575.1. Lineage (NCBI taxonomy): Eukaryota > Metazoa > Arthropoda > Thecostraca > Balanomorpha > Balanidae > Amphibalanus > Amphibalanus amphitrite. The sequence continues at coordinate 37,499 of NW_024883469.1, read as the reverse complement.
TCTTCAATTCAGACGCTGAAACTTATTGAACAAGCTATCTCAGCATATTTGATCTGGGCCGTAGCTAGTTTTCCTCCCGCTAGCTCCTGACTCCTGGCTCCTGGCTAGCTCTGGCTAGCGTTTGTTCCGGCCAAAGTACGGGCAAGGTCTGGGGCTCTAGGTACGGGAGCTGACACGATCCCAGAGCTCGCCTGCACCACAGCCGGACTTAAGCCGTATCAGCCGTGCCACTGCCGTACCACAACCGTACTTCAGTCACAGTAAGCCAGAGCGGCTAAGAGGGAGCCTGACCTGGCCGTAGCACGTCGTGGCGGGGAGCCGGACTTGAGCCGGACTTGGCGGGCCGAAACCATACCAACTCCGAAGAGCTACAACAAAGACTGGCTAACCGGAATAGAGCCATATCGATCCAAACCCCGGCTCTGACGGCGTTCCGTTTACACCGGCCCAACTTTGGCATGTCGGAGTTGCCGGGGCAAAACCGACTTGAGCCAAATCAAATTGCTGGCTGGGCTGTCCGCCTGAGAATCGCTTTCCCAGTGGAAGGCCCATTGAGACGACACTGCACCTGAAGCGCCCCCTCACGTATGCTGTAGGTTCCGACTTTGTCCACCAGACGTCGCTGCCAAACTCGCCAAAGCCAAAGAAGCTCCGATATTTCCATCACCTGACCTTGCCTCTATAGCAGATGTGTTAGGAAGAACAAAATTCAATTCAATCAAAGCGGCCTATAACAGCGGATTCATATAACATGACTTCAGAAGTACAGCCCTGTCAATCGACCCTGGAATTGACCTCCGGAGTGACGGAGTCAGATAACAGAGAGATCGATGAAACTTACGGCGGCATCAGGCATGATTGGTTAGGCATCGAAAGTGAGCTCACTAAACGCTCTGCTCTGCCTGAAATTGTCCCAATAATTCCACAAAGGCCTCACCAAACGAACAAAGAAGCTAGGGCCACAACAGCCTATCAGTGGGCGCCAAACGGAACCACTTCACCATAGTTATTTCATAAGTTGTTTGCTCTATTCAGTATTCACAGAGCCCAGAGTCAGACAGCATCAGACTGGTTGGGATGCTTAGCCCTAAACTATGTGACGATGAGGTAGGTTACTTCATGAAGTTATTTTGTTTTGCTGTTCTTTAAAAGCGATAAAAAATATTTAGAGGCTAACAATTGAAACTCGAAGCTAATGGTGCTGAGTAAATGCGTTCCATATCTAAAAGAGAAAAAGGATTCATACTTTGTATATATTCGAGCGAATGACAACGATTAAACAATTATACAATCCCAAAATCATAAAATTGTTGTCATTCGCTCGAATATATACAATCATATTCATGTCTGATAATTCACACAGATGCTTACTTTTAAACTAATATAGTGCTGCACTTAAACTCAATACCACGCTTTTCTAACCACACATCTATGCATAAGAGCTCTCAAATCATTAACAGAAGTAGCAGCACGACAATTTGACTATTATTTCTTCCATTTACAAGACATTTGATGTAGATTTATACTTCTTTATTCACTTGATTCCCAAAAAGGTACCTAATGCTGGCATCAGGGTAAGGAATTATGAATGAACTACTGCAATATGAGCCGTGACCCGTGTTCCAACAAAATACCTAACAAAAGGATTTTTACATGTGTTTCATATTTCGTTTACACATAACCATAATCCGTATTCGTTTACACAGTTTATGCATATTTCATATTTCGCATTCGGTCGTTTTCGTCCTGTCCGTCTCGCCATTCCGTCCACTAGAGGTCTCTGCCGAGCCGCTCGATCTCGTCCAGCATGTAGTCCACCTCTGCGCGGCCGAGCGGCGGCACGGCTGTGAACACCAGCCGGAAAAAGTTGACGGCCTGCTTGTGCGGCAGCGGCTGGTAGCCGACCATCAGTGTGCCGGAGCGCACCATGGCCTCCTTGACGCGGGGCGCCACCAGCGACAGCCGGTGCCACCACTCGGGCGTCTCCTCCTGGCCGCGCTGCGCCGCCGGCACGTACCAGAAGCTGACGTTCGCACACTGGCCGGCGTCCGAGCCAGGCGGCAGCACCGGCCGAAAGCCGTCCCGGCGCGCCACCTGGTCGGCGCAGTAGCGCGCCGCCGCAAACGTCGTGTCCACCATCGACTCCAGACCCGAGTCGCCGTGCGCCTTCCACATGAGCCACAGCTTGAAGCCGTCCACTTTGCGACCGCACTGGATTGACTTGTCGCCTGTGTCGTGACTGACATCATAGAACTTGTCCTGCTGGAACAGATAAGTAGCCTGGGCCGAGTTACATTGATGTAACAGTTCATCGTGACGCGTCACGAACAGGGAACACTGCAGCGGCGCGCCGAGCATCTTGTGCGGGTTCCAGGCCACCGAGTCAGCGCGCTCGACTCCGGCCATCAGGTGGCGCCACTGGCGCGAGAGCAGCGCCGCGCCGCCCCAGCACGCGTCCACGTGCAGCCACAGGCCGTGCTGCTGGCAGATGTCGGCGATGGCCGGCAGCGGGTCGTAGGCGCCCAGCACGGTGGTGCCGCAGGTGGCGTTGACGGCCAGCGGCTCGCGGCCCTCGGACAGCACGCGCTCCACAGCGGCGGACAGGGCCTCGGGCCGCATCCGACCGCACTCGTCCGTCGGAACGCTCACCACATTCTCCTGGCCGTACCCGTGCCAGTGGGCTGCCTTCAGCACAGAGTAGTGCGCGTCCTCAGAGGTGAACAGCACCATCGGACGGAGGCCGAACAGGCCGCTGGTCTTGACCTGCGGGTGGCGGCGGTAGCGCGCCAGCGCCAGCCCGTACTGGTTGGACATGGAGCCGCCGGCGGCGAAGATGCCGTCGCCGGTGCTCCAGCCGATCAGGCGGCGCACGTGAGCCAGCACGGCCGCTTCGCACAGGATGAACGCCGGCGCCACCTCGAACGTGTGCTGGTTGGTGTTGAGGCACTCGGTGAGCAGCGCGCCGGCCAGGCCGTAGCCGTCCACGCCGCCGTACAGCTGGTTACGGAACCGAAAGTCACTGGTGCGCACCGAGTAGCGCGCCACCTGGCGGCAGAGCTGCAGCAGTTCGGCCTCGTCCGGCGCCGGCTCGCCCAGCGCCAGCGGCAGCAGCTGCGACAGCTCCTCGGGCGAGCGGAACTCGATCACGGGCCGATCGCGCCGGTCGGGCGGCGCGCTCTCCGTCAGACGGAGCTCGTCAACCAGCGCCATCACTCGCTGGAAGAACGGAGTCGGGCCGGCCGGGGCGCCAGACGAGCCGTCAGCCATGGTCGAGCTGAGTCGAACTCCGAGCGAGTGTCGATCGATACTGGTCGCACGTCGCGTGATGAGTGGCCTCTCGCGCGCGGCTCCATGAATCGACTGACCGCCGTCGGAGCGGGGTCGACCGACGACACCCGTGCTGCCTGGCAGGCGACAGGAACCACCCCTCGCCAGGCGCGCGCATCTCGGGAGCATGGCTCCGCCTCGTGGCGCGCCGATAGGGGGCGAGAATTGGTGACAGCCGGCCCGATAGTGAGGGTCGCGGCCGCTGTCCAAACACTGTGCAGGTGGCAACTCGGCACCAGGCAGGATGGACACAAATAGCCAGATATCCAGATGTGGTGTCACGAGTAAACACCACAGGACCACACACTAACGCAAAGATTCCACTCGGCTCGGCGTCTCACTAGCCGCGATCATGACTGGCCGTGCCGCCCAGTCATGGTAAGCCGTGCGCTCACAGCCCCGGCAGAGACGAGCCCAGGCGCACCGTCACTCTTCCGCTTACCCCGGCGAGTTATGTTACTCACCGACCTCGCACATTTGAACACGGATTGTGAATAATGAAGATCTCCTATGTAGCACTGAGTTCAGTCTCTCCACAGATGTCACCAATTTATCTGTCCGCCGTAGGTGCTGAGCCTGGGTGCGCCCCTGATTGTAGGTGGTGGCCTTGGTGAGCTGTTAGCGTTTCACTGTGATTGTAGCAGCGGCTGATGCCATCGACCATGGGAGGAGCCGATTATTTACACAGCAGCTCCTGCTTGGATATAATCGGACCACGCCCTCCCTCACCAATGGAAAATTTTGCTGGTCAGGCGTAAATCATTATGACCGCACGTGGGTCTGCGAGATTATACAACCACCGTCTCCAGATACAACGCACTGCTGGCCCGATTCGCATTACATCAATGCTTTGAAACGACTACAGTTACCATTTTCCGTCATTGCTTTCCTGAGGACCCAGCTATCTTCATCCTCAATCAAATCCAATCAAATCAAATCCATGCTCGGGGCTGACGACCATCCGAACAAGACAGCCGTGAGGGCAGTTCCAAAGGAATTGCCTCACCCCGACTGGGGTGACCGTTCGAGCGGCTCGGTGATCTGTCCCTCAGGGACACTCCCTACCTCAAGTCTGTTTCTGCAGCGCAGCGCAGTGCAGACGAGGCGATCAGACTAGGGGAGAGTGGGGTAATTTGGCCGCTTTTTTTAGAAAACGATATAACTTAAAATTGACAACACATTTCTGCATTTTCTCAACGCTGGCAGGTGTCGCATTCATTTTACTTTACTTGACAGTGAACTTGAAATGATAGAGTAATTACTTATATTGAAATTGTGACGTATTACAAAGGTCTGCAAGGCGGCCAAATTGCCCCACTAGCAGGGTTATTTGGCCGGGGGTGTGGGGCAATTTGGCCGGTGTTAGTTTTCGGTCGGGATTTTCTGTTATATTGCTAGTCAGCTTCAGATTCAGCAATGACGTGTGTCCTATGACGCATTTGCCGCATTTTGGAGGTTGGCTCAGGGGTCACAGGGGTCAAAATAGCCAAATTAGCGGCTCTAGATGCGATCACAGTTTTTTACGAATAACTTTTGAAGTAATCAAGCTAGGCCAAAACTTCGAGTACCATCGTAATTCTCTCGTCAGTCCGCATCGAAAGATATATGTGTTGACCTTGAGAAGTCAAGGTCAAAGGTTGACCTCAGGTCACGCTGCATCAGGGCGCTTGACCTCAAGGTCACGTGATTTCAAGATCATCATGCATATCATTCGATGCGCCTTGGCGAGCTGAACAGAATGAGACCATTTGTGCGGCTGTACCATTTTTATGTAAGGATTTATTAGCAAAAAACGTTTGGTAACCTTTGATGACGTCACATGCTCTTACAGTTGACCAATCGGAAGTAAGGCATCAAAGTAGTCAAAGTTGGTCATAATCATGTCATTTATGGTACAATTGTCCATGAAAACTCGGCCGTCCCAGCATAGTGACCATGAGCGCACCGGCCAAGTTGCCCCGCTAGTCCCGGCCAAATTACCCCATATTGCCATTCTGAAATTTTTTGTCTATAAAGTCATCGCGGCTTTACGGAATTAGATAAAATTGCTCTTGGAACCACTGAACACCCCCAAGAACGGCGCTATAATGTCTGAATTCGTTTTTAGCCCAAATACTACATGTTATACAACTTCATAAACAGAAGTAGAAGTTACCATTTTCTAATGAAATTAACGTTTTATTAATTTTGCATAAAACTACGAGGGGCAAAGTTTTGACATTTGTCCTCCAGTTATTTCTACCCATGACAAATGAATAGAGACTAGAGTTATTTCACTCACTTTTATTAGACATCGTACAGGTGGGGGCGGCCAATTTACACCACCGGCCAAATTACCCCACTCTCCCCTACTACAGATTATAGACAGAGTACTACAGACTACAGACAGGCGGTCAGACTACTACAGACTACTGCAGCGCACCAGTCAGAGGTGGAATGAGAATCAGGACGACGACAAGTCCTTATAATTTTGGATAAATGCTGTCAAGTGTCAGTAACTATGATTTGCAATTTTTGCTGATAGTATGTTGTTTTCGTCTTTGCATCCTTGGATGGTACGTGACCGGCACACAACACCAGATAGCACTATACGGCACGGAGGATAGTGCTTCGCCTGGACGGTCCGTTGGGACTCGGCTTATCGGATGCTGTATCTGGGATACGGACGACTCCAGCGCTAATGAGATATCTATGTAAAACAACGGCTTAGTCGCCCAGTCGGGGTTGGTCACTGCGGTCCAATCGTCATGGTGCTGCGCCTGAAAGTTTTATTGGATTTCTAAATAGCAATACGTGATAAGGGAAAGATTTTCATTAAAAAGAAATATGGTATGAGAAATTATCTATTTTAATAAATTTAGTCCTAACCTTTGAATGAAGAGATTCGCAAGGGCAAAGCCCCCGCTAAGCAGACTGCAGAGCTTGAGCAGAGCATTGTAAGCAGATCAAGTGCTCTCACCAGGCAGAGTCCAACGCACTACCGACTGAGCTATGCTATGGGACCGGCGCTGTTTCAATAGCAAAGCCGTTCCCCAGTCGTTCAACCTAGGATTGGAGATCCGGGGCCACACACCCCACAGATCAATAAGACTTATGACGCTCTGTTTGGCTAAGCATTGTTGGGGACCGCCTGAAGCCGTCGACAGTCCACCAGCTCAGGCACCAAACCTCTCTGTTCAACAACCAAAAGGGAAAGGGTAGAAAGCCGAACGCACATCTCGGGTTTACGGTGGATATTCCATTTGATGGGTAAAATGAGCGGGCGGGTGGCGCCGCGCGTCAAGGAGGCCATGGTGCGCTCCGGCACACTGATGGTCGGCTACCAGCCGCTGCCGCACAAGCAGGCCGTCAACTTTTTCCGGCTGGTGTTCACGGCCGTGCCGCCGCTCGGCCGTGCAGAGGTGGACTATATGCTGGACGAGATCGAGCGGCTCGGCAGAGACCTCTAGTGGGCCGAATCGCCAGACAAACGGGACAATGAATATGACCCGCCACAAAAGTTTAGAAGCAATGCAATAAAACGAATTTACAGCTCAGGTGACGAATACCATAACGGAGCGCGAAGCAAGCTGTTGAAATTGAATGTAAGCAGGCTGTTGCTTTGGTAAGGTACCTTGGTTTGTTGTAACGTGTGGCTGATACAACAGGATTTCATTCAAAGCATAACAAACCTAAACTCATATTTGAAAACCAATTAACAACCGGCGATTCTTACACATCGAGTCATTCTACTTAGTTAATTGAATTGATTTTCAGATTCACATCTAGAGGTTAGCTCATGCCAGCAGACTTGTAAACGACTCTGAGTTGATTCATGAATCGACTCAGAATCAAACCGTTTTTCGATGAGTCATGAGTTGATTCGAATCACTTCATCGAGGAACTTGATGAGTCATGAGTTGATTCGAATCAATTAAATTTAACATCATGAGTCATTTGATGAATCGATTCAAATTTTCAGACTCAAACAAAGAATCGACTCAAAAAAAAATTTGAGTCGTTTACAAGTCACCATCAACACACTAATAATCAACGCTAGATCACCCCCTCAGCTTTAGCCATCACTTAACTCCATATTTCAGACTTACAAGAGCCCCAGAGGCTCAGGCACAGGCGCCTAATGAGCCAAAAGCATTTGGCAGTTGGTAGGTACTTAGTCTTACCAAACCAAGTGCCTGCTACACTACCTAGGTACCTACATTTTACATGTCAGAAGTCAGAATTGACACCTGCGGCTGCCTCCCCTTCTCCCAGTCCCAATTTGGTCCCAATAATCAATCAACAGCATAAGAGTTCGGGCGTCTATTGAGTCAAATACGCCCAAACTACCTATAGCCTATAAACTACCTATAGGCTATGCTATAATATAAATAAACTCACCTATAAACCACAAAATTGCGATGCTCAACTGCCAATAAACCACAAAATGCACATTTTTCCATGAAATAGAAGTATAAAAAGAAACTTGTTTTATGACATCATAGAATCTTCAGAATAATGTAAAGGAGCGGCTTTGAAATATTTTATCAGCGATCTCCATTGGCCTAAAATATGTACTATGAGTGACGTCATGAATTCGAGAATAGAATGTGAAAGTCATAGAATGTTTTAAGAAAACTACATTAATTGCGCAGTTGATAACTTTCACGTCTGAATCTCGTGACAAATTGGCCGGATGACGTTGCCCGAATTGCACCAATGACAATTTATTTTTACCAAAAGAGCCACTTGGTCAGTGCTCCGGTGCTCCTGATATCGATTAATATTCAATGACGTCATTTTTAATCTAAAATTGCTCAAGATCATATCTGATTCTATGGCCTGAGCCACTCATGCAAGGTCATGGCCTCCTCGCGGCCCATGGAGTCCCTGTTGATGCTGAATGTTTCACACAGGGATGCGGAGCCGGAGCCGGAGTCGGAGCCGGAGCCGCCGGAGCCGGCATATTTTGCCCGGAGCCGGAGCCGGAGCCGGAGCCGTGAAACAATATAGCCCGGAGCCGGAGCCGGAGCCGGAGCCGCCAAAAAAGGGGGCGACTCCGGCTCCTTTTTATTTTTTGAAGAGGAAAAAAAATAATTGACCTAGTTCGGTTTGACAGTACAAGGCAGTAAAACATATGGTACTTACGTCATGGGCCATCAAGTGAATGAAAAAATCCGAATATCCCCAGTATCCCACAGTACGCAAACAACTTCCTGTTTGCTCTTCCCCCCCCCCCCACGTCTACTGCATCCCCAGAACATGAGGACGCTTACGATGGTTCACTGAACTCCGATTCGCGGCGACTGCGTTTCCAATGCCATCGCTTCCTAGCCCTTTGTTCTGCCAGTTCTCTCCGAGGTGCGTTTGCGCGGGGACGCGGTGAGCCGGTCATGGCAAAGAGTAACGCGTATAACCAATCCAATTTTTCTTCCACCCGTATTTAATTGATTGCGTAGGGGATGTACTACTACTGAGTCGGAGCCGGAGCCGCCGGAGCCGGAGCCGCCGGAGCCGGACCATTTTACTCGGAGCCGGAGCCGGAGCCGGAGCCGCCATAACATTTCACCCGGAGCCGGAGCCGGAGCCGGAGCCGATTTTTTTCTCCGGAGCCGGAGCCGGAGCCGGAGCCGTCTGAAATTTCCACGGCTCCGCATCCCTGGTTTCACAGGTGGGATTAATCCTATTTTTGAGGTTGTACTGTTTGAATAATTTTATCTGATAAGTAAGAAGTAGTAACATTTGTCTCATTATCATGTAGAAAAAGTTTGATTAAAAAAAAAACATGAATGCCTCTTGGAACTTGTGCTTTTGAATTTTCAAATAAGACTTTCTAGGTAATAATAAGAGATAGGTTACTATGCTACTCCTTAGTCCTTACTTATATTATAATTGTCTCTCAGAGTTACTTACAAATTTATCTGACATTGCACTGTTGACTGTTGAGTGTTGAAGATAGGTAGGTGTAAGGTAGGTACCTATGTACCTAGTCCTACTAGGTAGCTGCTTGAATCTTTGGTCAAGGCTACTATGCTGCTTAATACAATTGTGGTATGCGGCATATTCATTTTATCATAGCTTTGAGTCAAATAATCAACAAATGCCTATAGTGAGTCATGGGTTGAATGAAATAAGTTCAATAAAAATGTCGTGTGAGTCATGAGTTGATTTGAATCGATTCATCAAAATGTGTGAGTCATGAGTTGATTCGAATCATTCCGTTGGCTAGTTGCTCGAGTCATGAGTTGATTCGAATCATTTTATCGAGGAACTTGATGAGTCATGAGTTGATTCGAATCAATTAAACTTAACATCATGAGTCGTTTGATGAATCGATTCAAATTTCCCAGACTCAAACAAAGAATCGACTCAAAAAAAATTTGAGTCGTTTACAAGTCTGCATGCCAGTGTGAAATGTGATCGCAATTACCAATACCTAAATGAACAATGTGTACCAAACGTTTACTTCGTAAAACATAAGGATACGCTATTTTAATGTTTTACATCATCTCCCAGTACCTACGAACATAAGAACGTGATCACCCATCTAAAACCATACCATCATATCGTTACAAGTATTGCATCAACACAAGGTTACTTTTTATTGTTCAGTAAAAAGTCACACATAAAGTTAGGCAAAGCGCTACCGGCATTGGTGAAGTGTAGAAAAGATCAACATTTTAACGAAAAACACCATAAAGTGAATAAGCTAAAGATCAAACACTAAAAAGCAATAATGGGCACCCAAGAGAATATGCTGCATCATTTAGATTAATCAAAGAACTCTGGAATAAAGTCCACCTAGTAGAAAAGTGCGTCAAGTATGTAGCTAATTCCAGCACAACAAAAGGAAACGTTCAGCAAATATTTTGCTTCTTACTCGACTAAGACAAAACTGCTTCATTCGTCTTATACCTAGCAGCTCCATAAGATTAGTTCCAACCATTTTGCTATTTAATGATTTTGGTGATATATCCCTCCAACAGCTCTGACCGCTATCGCCATGGTCTTTAGCGCCCTTGCTCCGTCAAAACCCAAAATCCCACCCACATTTCGGTGAATATGCGAGCCTACGACTGAGCTGCAAGATCCAGCTCTGCAGTAGTAGCCTGGCCGTATTACAAACCCACTTCAAGCACGCTCCCCAAGGCACAGCCACGCATCGCACACACGGCTGGCGGGCTGCATTTCTGTCGGCACTAGCACTGCAACACTACGCTACTGATTGGCACTCACCCAGTCGGGACTCGTCGTCGCGAACAGGTGCCCACTTGTGACGAGCCGGACGCTCGCTCGCCGCGGCGAACTGAGCGTCACCCGACGCCGCCTGGTTAGATAGACGGGACGTCTAGCTGCACATGCGTCCGGGTTTGGTGGCTCCGGCCCGATAGGCAGGCAGTGACAGCTGTGGATGCTAGGCTAGGCACTGGCGCGCCTACACAGACGTTTCACTGACCGCTGGTTCACCTGAGTCCAGCCCTTGCATTACTTCGCCAATGACTGTTGAGCTCAGCCAGCAGCCCACTCAAATCAATAATTTAGCACAGTCACCTCAAAAGTCTCATGCATCAACTCGACCGATCCGGCGGCTTCTAGAAAATTATGTCTTGAAAACCTCTTGGAGTCAGCTGTCAAACGGCTTTTTCTCTGTACTCGGCCCTCAGACAGCCCTCTCCAACCACCTTTCTGAGTTTATCTCTCAGCTCCCCTCATGTGAACGCTTTACCGTCTGGTGTCTCCCAGCCGGCTGTAGACCGATGATCCCTTCAACTTGATCACCTTGCCTCCAGCAGTGGTGAGCCGCATCTGGCCGCCACCGCCAGCACCCAGCCGAGCCTTCACTCCCGCCACGGGAGGCGGCTTCAGACGCGACGCGACCGGTCGGGGACGCTCCTCCGCCCACTCCTCTTCGACAGCCGGCCGCGTGCGGACCACAGTCGGACGCGCCAGCGCCGGCGGTGGTTTCAGCCGACTTCCAGTGGTTCTTTGCACCTCCCCGCCGCCCTCGCGTGTCGTTCTGACGCGGACGGGAACATCACGCACCTCCCGTGTCGCCGCTGAGCGGAATCCCTGGTCGCGCCCGGCCAGTCGCTCTCTGGCAGCTGCCGAGCGGACTCCCTCCGCGCGCGGCGGAGGCGCTCGGTCGGGGTCCGTGGAGTCAACTTGAGGCACGACGCGTCGCCTAGCCACGGCCCCCGCCTCCACCCGCGTCCGCACTGCCGGGCGGAGGACGGGTACACGTCAGAAGGCTGAAAGCTTTAGAGACACTGGAGTGACCCTATTGCAGTTGGGTAGAGGAGACTTGTGGGGGAAAGACTAATGCTACAAGATATGACAGCTGTTATACGTGAGACAACATTTCGCGAACTGTTCCTCAAAGCTGATTCATTAGGCTACGAATGCATTAAAAACTCTATAGTCCATTTTTTTTCAAAAGGCGCACGGCCCGAAAATCGATTTTATAATTGTCACGTGCAAAGTGATGGATTTTACAGAAATCAACGAACACCGGCTTGGCACGTTTCGAAATCATTGCGAAATCAGACTGGTCCGACTGGTCGGCTCGGTCGGCTGGTCTCTGACTTGCGATAGTTTGGAAAAAGTATAGACAAAGACATACGACTTATAATGAGGAACTGTGAATTGAAAATGCTTCCACACGGGGTCTAGCCATAGGCAGTAAACAAATGATTAAAATGATCACGTGGATGACCTGTTTGTAGACCTACAAAAGTAACACACGGATTGACATTTTGTTTCAGATTTATTTCTGTTGAGTACAAAAGAAACATGAGCCAGCATATCTGCCGGTCTATTACAATGCTGATCGATCGATTTCTGCATTGGGAAGAAGTCGGGTATGCGCCAACTAAATCTGGAAAGACTTATAAAAAGACGACTGAAGTTTGTAGGTAGCATGCGAGAACACAATGTAAGACAACAATATGGAACGTCACCAGCGTCAGCAGCTAACAATGACAGACATGTTTTCCATGAACTTGCAGTTCAGAATTCCGGCCCCCGACAGATTCTGTCTTCAATGTTTAAACTTTAAAGAGTTGCCGCTTGCTATTTCTCAAGTGATGGGCTGGCTGTGGAATCAAGGTTACTACAGGCGTGACGTTAAATTTGCATGCAAATTCAACAGAATGGCTCAAATCTATGAATTTACTAACATTCTGCAATGTGACACGATTTAAAAGCTAAATTGAACAACTTGCTCCGTTGCACTGTGCTTCCTGTGCTTATCTTTCAAAATATGGCCGAGAAATTCATCTTAGCTTGCGTTATTTTCGGGGAATATTTATTTCTGGTCCCTAAAAAGCTGTTTCTGGCACCTAATTGCTGATCAGCCCCAAACTGCTTATTCGACCCTAATATCTGAATCTGGCACCTAATTGCTTCCACACAGCCTAAAGTTGCCAGATCGTCTAGTTGAACTCCGTATTTGCTGTTTGCTGATTCAGCACCAAAACCAAAACATCCAGCACCTATTTTATTCCACGTTTGCCTACCTAATTCGCGTAATCTTCCTGATTTTATGTATTCTCACAACATGAACGTTGCATTCGGTGATGTCAAGTGCCATTTTCGCCAGTGGAGATAATTATTAATGCCATTTCTAGCCAAAAGAGAATCACTAGCCAGCTATGGTGCAGCATAGCAAGACGCTCCTATACCAGCTCGCTATGTAGAGACTAGAGATTATTGCACCCTCAGCCATTTTAACGTGAAAAGTTTGGATCCGTCACTTCCAGCCAGGCTCTCAGGTCATAAACTGGAGTAAAGCAAAATGTCAACTCTGAACAGACATGCCACGCAACCGGCCCTCTTTTCAATATTATTAGCTTTCTGCAATCATCGTCTGACTCCATCTCGATCAAACGCAGCATCCGGTTTCTACATGGGCGTTTGACTGACCGGCCACACAATAACCAAAAACAAAATCAAAGCTTCATGCACACATATGACATAAGTAAGAAACGGATGAAAAAGGCACAACCACGGCACAACTCTGCGCGGCAAACAACGGACAATGTCCCACGCAAGATCCCGCGTTTCTTCAGCGGCCTTGAACGGAATGAAAACATTACATTTCTTTTTTTTTGGAGCTATTTGATGACGTCAAAAAATGCAATACCCGTTTTAATGGTCAAAATTGAGACAATTACTCACAAAAATGTTTCCCTTCAAGCATTACAAATAAATACTTTTAAATATTTAAATGACATTGTTTTTCAAACAAATCAATATTATTTGCTTACTTAAACGTCATATACAATGCTGAGATCACTACGGGGCTGTCTGAAGTGTAGCTGCACTGGCAACCTTTAGGCTAGACTCCAGGGGTCATTATACCAGAACAACATGATTCTACCAGCCAGTAGTTCATTTTTCTACTAGATTGGTGCTACGCTCAGCATTTAGGTGCCAGATTCAGAAAAAAGAGTAAGGCGTACCGATGAATAGGTGCCAGAAACAGCTAATTAAGGTCATTTTCCATGATTGGTGCTGGTATCCACCAAATAGGTGCTGGGGACCAATTTTGGGGCAAGTCAGCTTTTAGGTGCCAGAAATAGCTTTTCTGGGACGCAATTAAATGGCGTCCGTTATTTTCTAGCGTCTCGCACGTGCCAACTCCAAAATAATACTTCGGGCCATGAGCCTTTTGAAAAAAAATGGACGATGATGAGCTCAGAGTATTTCCAGTTTTCCACAACGACATGCTCCTTTCCGTACCTGTTCCCACAGTCCTGCGCGGCGGGTCGGCTGCTCCGCCCGGCTCGCTATTGTCGAAGGTGATTTTCTGTCGGGACGGTCCGGAGGCAGTAGGCAGATCCGGCTGCAGGCCCAGCGGCCGGCGCTGTCGACACAGGGCCACGGCAGGTGAAAATGGGGCTACAACTGCCACATCAGGCAAATACAGGATCAAATGGTAGTCAGCAGGACGTCAACACATGCGTAATTGCAATGCTCACAGCGGGTAAACACAGGGTCACAACAGTTACAGCGACTTCGCAGGACTTGAAAAATATTCGTGGACTCGTGAGGGCCGAGCTTGCATGAAGAAAATATCAGGTTTACCACATGCCGAGATATCCCTTTAACATTAGCACGTGCATTTGGGAAATGGCTTCGGCCCGCCTCGGCTAATGTTGAAGGTATTTGGGAAACGATTCGGCCCTAGGGCTTTTTGATTTTCCCAGACAAAGTTTTACTGAATATTCTGAGTGGAAGAACCAATTCCAAAGAAGATATTTACGGTTTGTGTGTTCACTAACAGCAACAGCTGAAGTGAGCAAAATTAAGTGACGGCGTTTTCGCTTACTTTTGCTGTCAACGTAATTCAACTAACAAGGGTACCTATATGTAGGTATCGTTCAAATGCCAATGTATTTATTGCTGCAGAACATGGTCAGCGAACTGATTATCACACTTATTACAACATAATGCACGCAAAAAAACGAACACTTTAAATGCGCGAAGCATCTTAACAAGCCACAATGAAACATTTGATATTGTTCCAGGTGGGCTCCGCCTCCAAGACGCGTTTGATTAAGCGGTTCACCAAATTTTCAGTTTTCCTCACGGTTTCCTCACTCCTGCTGGAAGTGGACTCCATATCTTTATTCTAACTTCTGACGCTTCACAATCTTCATCCTCAGCCTTTTCAAACCCTAAATAAGGGGGAAGTAGGAAATTTCATCTTTCATACTCAACGCAGCCCAATAATGAAAAACACAAAAAATAATCACGGTGACTATAAATATGATCATAGTATTAATATAATATTAACACAATATTAAGAATATAATAATATATATCAGATGAATATGATATTAACTGTCGCGCCGGTACGGCATGTGGTAAATCTCTTCCCAACCTTGGGCTGTGAAAATGCAATTTTATTCACCTCGGTTTTTGGCTACGGACCTCGTGCCTACCGGCACTCGGTCCTTCGCACAAAAACCTCGGTGAATAAAACGCATTTTCCCAGCCCCGGTCGGGAATATATATTACAGCACAAATGGTGGTGATCCTAGGACAAGGAATAAGCGCAAAACTTAAGCACTATCAGACAAATAAACATAAAATCATCAGTCCTTGGAGCAAAACTATTTCTAGTCAACCTATCTTCATCCTATTCAATGACACCTTCAATGCACGTGTCTACTCTCCATGCTCGACATCTGTGACTGTGTGACATGTCTTCACGCTTCATGTCCTCCGTCACGTACCTGGTGAGGCTGCACCGCAGCCGAGATGCCTCCCAGTCCAGTGATGGTGAACCGGGTGGATCCACCACCCGTCCTGCCGCTGCCACTGGCAGAGGCAGCGGCGGCGGTAGTCCTGCGCGGCGCCTCTGCCCGTTCACCGTCCGGCCCACGGAACCCCGGCCGGAGAGGCGCAGAGGACGCGTGCCCGACACGGGAGACTGTCTGCGTGGCGGGGCGTGCCCGTGCCGCGGGGGACGGAGCCGCCCGCACCCGCTCCACCATCGCTGAGCGGCGCGGCACCGGCTCTGGGGGAGGAGGAGGGCAAGATTAGCGGGTTAGCTGTTGAAGAGAGAGGGCCGGTCGGCTCTGAGCAAGGGAAATCGGCACAAGTCTGCTGCAGGTGTGCTGCTGGGGACTTAGTACGGAGTTCAGGTTGGAGACTGCAGCAAGTCAAGCATGCAGTTAGAATGTAACACGATGATTATCTGCCAGGTGATACAGCGAACCAACTTGTATCGCATCAAGCCAAGTACCAGAGAACAAGATGAGTAACTTACCCGGTTCTTCATCGTCGATATCGGGCGCATCCGGTCCCGGAGGCACGATTCTTCGCTTGGGCGTCGGGGGTCCGGCCCAGCGACCACCTGTGGAACGGGACAATGCGTCAGTTCATCGGGCATTCTCAGATACGGTACTACACCAGGTCTCCGTCCTCTCGTCACCTTTCCCTGACATCCCAAACGCTCTCGGAACCAGCTCCGTACATACAGACCGATGCCATCAGATGACGAGTCAGCCACCACGGACACTCACCCGGGGAGCATTCATTCTGGCCAGGGTTCATAATGTCCAGGGTACGCTATGCCCAGTGTCAAAATGGCCAGTGCCTTGAATGGGCCAGAGTTCATAATGTCCAGGGATTGCATGGTCCAAATAAGGCCAACTGGCTGCAGATAGGGTATATTCAAAGAGGCCAGGGTTCATAATGTCCAGGGCACGATGTGTCCAGTGTTCAAAATGGCCAGGGTTCATAATGTCCAGGGCACGATGTGTCCAGTATTCGAAATGGCCAGGGTTCATAATGTCCAGGGCACGATGTGTCCAGTGTTCAAAATGGCCAGTGCCTTGAATGGGCCAGAGTTCATAATGTCCAGGGATTACATAGTCACTGAAAGTGACGTCATTATGTAAAAAACACGGAATCAGCTCAATGCAAAGCAGTGCAGTGCCGAAGGCAATGCCTTAGGAGAGATTACAGGCAATAGTAAATCAAATATTTTTAGGTTAAGTGGTTATGTATCTGGCTTCAGGCCAAAGGCCTGAAGCCTGATGCATAACCACTTAACCTAAAAATATTTGATTTACTATTGCTTGCAATCTATTCATGCGAGACACTATTTCCTTATCCCTGGTAGGCAAACATCATTACCTTAGGTTAGGTTAGGTTAGGTTAGGTTAGGTTAGGTTAGGTTAGGTTAGGTTAGGTTAGGTTTGGTTGGGTTGGGTTGACTATGTAATCCCTGGACACTATGAACTCTGGCCCATTCAAGGCACTGGCCATTTTGAACACTGGACACATCGTGCCCTGGACATTATGAACCCTGGCCATTTCGAATACTGGACACATCGTGCCCTGGACATTATGAACCCTGGCCATTTTGAACACTGGACACATCGTGCCCTGGACATTATGAACCCTGGCCTCTTTGAATATACCCTATCTGCAGCCAGTTGGCCACTTTTGGACCATGTAATCCCCGGACAATGTGAACACTGGCCAATTCAAGGCACTGGCCAATTCGAGCACTGGACACATTGTGCCCTGGACATTATGAACCCTGGCCTAAATAATACGCACCCCACTCACCCTCGTCGGCGACGTCGCTGCTGCGTTTGGCGCGGATCGGCGTGGTCGGCTCGGTCGGCCGCGGCGCCGGCTCTGCCCTCACGGGTCGTGGAGAGGGATCCGACCTCAGCGGGCGGACAGCGGCGCGAGGAGCTGCCACGGCAGCCGCCGCAGCGGGAGCGGGGGCGGCCGGGCGGGCGCGCGACGCAGCCACCGCCTTGCCGCTGCTGATCTTCTGGGCGGTGTATGCCTTCGGAGGAGCATGGAAACAATGTGTGAAGACATGATCAAAAATGATCAAAAACTAAATGGTAGGGTTACCATACCAGTAAAACGCCTTTTGGGCGAAGAACGAGCGAGCGAGATAGTGAGCCCTGCGCGTGCGGAAGGGCGAGAGGGTACTTCCAACGGGCTTGTACAAAGCACCCTTTTAACCGGTCGCTAGCAGTGTGCCAAATTTGAACGCAATCGGCCCAGCCGTTCTCGAGATCTGGAAGCGCCCCCTGCACGTGCGCACGTGCAGTAGCACCCCAGTCCCCAACAGCAACACATGGGAATGCATTGCCTGATGATGGGTGCCTACCTGTATGCCAAGTTTCAGCGAAATCGCCCCAGTAACCGTGCTGGAAATGTAGCCGCTTTCTGGTCCCGGCGTTTTATTCTCCGGGTGGCTTAACCCAGTCAAGCGCTTAGCCTTTCGGGACCCTCTCAGAGCCGCGATTGTTTTCGCCGCTCGGCCCATTCGGGATGCAAAGTTGATATTCACACAAAGTTTATTTGGGACCTCTGCATATACGACTTCGAAATTAATCGATTTTACAAAACCTTTCTCTTTCATCTATATGCATACATTTGACAGTAACTCCAGACTAGGCTGGTTTGGCTGGCCCTAAAGCTTTGTGTGACTATTAACTTTGCATCTCGACTGGGGCGATCGGCGAAAACAACCGCAACCCTGAGTGGGTCCCGAAAGGCTAAACGCTGGACGGGATTAACTCGCCCGGAGAATAAAACGCCTGGACCAGAAAGCTGCCTCATTTCCAGCACTGCCCAGAAATTACCGAGTTATTGAAATGGGAACAAATTTGGCACCTCTTCTTTTTTGCATTTTGCACGTGCAGTGGGGGGTCACTCACATGGATCAGGAGTATCCGACCTTTGGTAGAAGGGATGCAGCTACTCTACAAAAATTACTGCAAGACAATTGCCCAAGCAGCTGCTGAGATATGAGCCTCGCAAAATCACTACTTTTGCAAAACAGCTTGAACACCCTTGGCTTTTCACGTGGCACGTTCCAAGACGGTCACTGAGATGTATCAAAAGTAGTCAATTACGGGGTAGAAGGGATGGGGCTACCCAGCAAAAAAGACCGCAGGCCAATCGGTCCAGAGGTTGCTGAGATATAAGCCTCTCAAAAGCGTTACAGGCCAGGCCGGGCCGGGCCGCTCATACTCAGATTTTCCCCTTATATTGAAAAGACTTCGCTTCGCTAGCTGCGCTCGCTCGCTGGTAACCATTTACCAACATATCAATATCGATGTACTCGTAGCCCGTAGGTTGAGTTTGTTTATTAAAGCTTTAGGGCACATCGAATACGAAGGTCATTTTCTGCCCAGCTTGTAGACTTTGAGGTGTACAAATGCATATTAAGAGGAAACGTGATATAAATGCATTCAGTTCAGATGCAAAAACCACATGACTGTACAAGAAGAAAACTACAGAGTTAAATCAACAGTTCAGCAAGAATATGATAATCTAAACTGTTACCTAGTTCATAAGTATTCTATACAACAGAGAGCACACTAAAGAGCTTTTCATTTTCCATACCTTCTGGCTGACCGATTTGGCATGCTTCAGGATGGCAATGACATCGCCCATGAGAGTGATGTTCATGTCCCTGAGGTAGTCCTTGCTGAGATCAGGCAGCATGTCCAGCCTCATCCTGTTGTCGCTGAAGGTGACGGCGTAGTCTGCAGCCACCCGGTTGGGGATCCCAGCACCCATGAAGAATCCCAGCCAGTGATCTGTGGCACATGACATGCTTGTAAGTCACAAACTTTCCATCAAATACTATAAAAGTTGGCAATGCAAATCTCAAGAGACATGGAGGCAGGTAACATAGTTATAAAAATTGTGCAGTAGGTTGGGCAGATCACAAGTGGGAGGTGTGAAATTCTGGGTTAATTTTTGGCAATCAATCATGGTCAAATAGGTGTGATTTATGATTGTTATATTGAAAAACATTGATTTTAATGTGATTGTAACATTGATCAATATGCCATGTAAATAGATACGAGAGATAGATAGATAGATAGGTTTGGATTCCAGACTAAGAAGTCCATTGACACGAGATGGTGATAGATGGAGATGGATGAAACACACCCACACATACACACAAAGACTATGACACATTCATGAGCAAAGCACATTCATTGTTGAACCGCATGACAATAGAGCCTTCTGGGCCAGAAGCACTTAATCTTTGATTGAAAGCGAAGATCACTGGAATTTATTGCTCGTATGATACTATTGTTACTCTGTTCAAATCTTCTAATAAATTTATAGGTGAGTTTCCTCAAAACGCTTTCACAATCTATTCAGCACTCTAAAATACGTGCATGTCATACCTTTCAAACTTAGATAACCCAATAACTTGTTTCAGTTCTAGCCTAGCACTTATCCTCTGTTTGGAAGCCAAGGGTAAGGTGCCCTTAAAATGCTTGTCTCATCGATTATTGTTATAGGTCTGTTTTGTTTTTGTCATCTGCCTAATTGATTAAACATGCGAGTTATTAAAAATTTATCAAGTAAAAATAGGTACCAGTAAAACCATGAAAATAGGTGAAGGTGCATTGCCTTGTTTTGCATCAGCTTGTAGATATTGCCCACCAGCTTTTTCCAAACCTCAATAGTGGGTTCTGCCTCGCTCGTAAGACTGTGCTCATTATTATGAATGCATTGCATGCAAATAAGTACTATGAGAAAGACACTTACCAACGGAACACTCTCCGGAATCCATTTTTCGTCTTGGAGCAAACGAAAATTTATGATCTGCACACAATGTCCTCCCAAATGCAGGTGCAATAACCCATATAAAATGTGTCTAACTTCAACTTCTTCTAAGCCACACACGCCACACATAAGCGAGGTTTCAATTTCAAAGCTAACTGCGTTCAAACTGCGTTGATGTAACTCTGTGCTGTGCTGAATCTGTGCTGAATCTGTGCCAACTCGACCCCCACCGGACACGATTTGGTAGCCGAGGCCTGTGACGTCAGCCGGGCGTGAAGTTTTCCCTTCGTAATTGGCTCTGCATGTTAAATAGTGGTTTTTCTAATCCGATTTTTCGGCTTATTGAAGTCGAAATTCATTAGATATTGGATCCAAACGATTGGCCGTTTCATTTTGTATGTGAGAATGACCATGGTTAAGGGCTGATGGGAGTATAAATACATGAAATCGGCGTTGGAAGTAGATGCTGTTTAAGGAGTAGTAATCCCAGCTTGGCGCGTTAAATGCGATGGGAGCAAGCCTCCATTCCAAGACGCAAAGACTATTTTCGTATAATCTGGTCGGCAATACGTTACATGGCTTAACCCTCGCATGTGTAGGGGGGGGGGGGGGTCGGATGGACCCCCCCCCCCCATGGTTTTTCGCGAATAACTCGCGTAAAAAGCGGCCGATCGCGACGAAACTTTCAATACCCTCGCATTGATCAATTTTACACCTACCCTGAAAATTTCATGACCCTGACCCAAATGACCTTTGACCTGTGACCTCTTTTTCGAGACCATGTTTGGCCGGAATCGCGATTTCGCGTATTTCGGCTCGCACTAGCCGCGTGTTTGCAAGCTTTTCGTGGTTTCAAACGTTCAAACATGTGATTTGATGTTACTCCCGTGTGTGTCAAGGTCACCTGAAGGTCAGGTCAGGTCATTGACCTTTGGTGACCTCGGGTGACCTCGGGTCACTTTTTCGAGTTTTACATGTTTCTAGGCTAGTTTTTGGAGCTGAATTCGAATTTAGCAACCATTTGAACATTTACGAAGTAGTTTTGGTGACTTCGTAACATGTTACGAAGCTGTCAGAGGCGGTTGACACGTACTACGAATACCCGTCACGACGCCTACTGGTTGACCTGACCTGACCTGACCCGACCTGGTCTAAATGCGTCAAGACATCATCTGTGATCAAAACTAACACGATATTCGTGATCAGCACCCCGAAAAACCCCTTAGCAGCCACACTTTACGACTTTCTAACAGGTCCCGATTTTCCCGACTTTGGGTCATTGACCTGACCTGGAAGGTCAACCAATGACCTAGGACCTTAAAATTGGGTATCATCGGCTTCCTCTCGTCACGGGCAACACGCTCGTTTTTTCCGCGAAGCTCTAGCTCGATCAGGGGCCAAACGGCAAGGGGGGGGGGTCCAACCGACCCCCCCCCCCTACACATTAGAAGCTGGCAAACGCCGCACACATGCGAGGGTTAATGCCTGAGGTGATTACCCACCCAATATGATTTTTGTGCATATTTTGAATAAAGCTTGTAACCTGTAAAGTTACGAATACCATTACGAATAAGGTCATATGATCGAACAATGAACATGGCACGCCCATTATCTGCCGGACATGGCAAAGCCGTAGTTTAACGACAATGCATTAGATGGGCCTTCGTCCTGCACGTAGATCTATATACTACACCATTGTACAGTATCTCAAATTGATGCTCCTTGGATCTCTTGCCTGTTCCAGGCTCCCGATGTCATCCCCACCAGGCAACCGAAAAGCGCAGCTTCACTAAGATCATATCCTCTGTGCGAGGAGCATACCATTAATGTTTGAGTGGCTGGGTGGCCTTTCCCATACCTGCTTTATTGCATGATTAAATGGAGACATCCAGGCATTTAAACGGCACGTGCGTTAAACCACACTTTTCAAAGCTTAAAGGAAATAGTTCACTTTCACGAAATTATTTTTTTTGCAACGATTTATGATTTTTTATGTTCAAAATAATCAGCAAAGAAAATAAAACCTTTTTATAACAAAAGATTTTTTTCTATATTTTGATATAGGAAGAACTTTTCAGTTTCTGTAAGGCACACGCGATCCAGTATGAAAAGAGCATGGGTCCCGAAAATTCTTCAGAAACAGAGAAATTATCGCAGCCACCGGCATTTGGGCGATCTGCTCGATCTGATAATGTTCCCCTGAATGTCCTAATTGATCAGTACGAGAATTTCTCTAGAGTTCTCGTAGATAATTTCTCTAGTTTCTGAAGAATTTTCGGGACCCATGCTCTTTTCATACTGGATGGAAATATATGCAAGGCACACATCCTCAACGCAAGACACCTTTTTCGGGACGAGAAATAGAATATCTTTGCCTAGGGTGATCGTTGGGCTGTAAAAGCTCCTGATTTATGCTCGTCTCAGCCTAAGCTACGGAACTGCTATTCCAGTTCAAAACCCATGTTAAAAAGTGAACTATTTCCTTTAAATGCAATGCTTTAGTATTACCAGCCGTGTGGTTCAAGGGGTGTGGTTAAACATGTTGAACCACACGGCTGCTGACGTCACTATCATATAGCTGTGACTGTTTGGACAGGTATGGGAAACACCTTCCAGCCTTAAGGCCGGGAATTCAATAAATGTCACCTCGCTTTTTTAGCGTAAGCACCTCGGGCCTGATGGCCCTCGGAGTTTTCGCTAAAAAACCTGGGTGACATTTATTGAATCATCCCGGCCCCGGGCAGGAATATATTGTCCCAACAGGGGCCATCACGTCAAATGGCTAACCCCAGTTGCTGTGGTGCAGCAGACGGTGGTATGGACTCGCACAAAATATCACCACTTTTCTCCCATTGCACGATCTGGAATTTCCTCGGAAGACTGACCAGAGCCCAAGATATAAACGAGCATTTTTATCGCGCAAAACAAGGCAGCTATTACGGAAATGTATAAAACACGTCACCATTTACACATCCAACTACGGCGTCACCCAAACATATCTAACGGCAGGTACTCTGTTTATACAGCCTCTCCCCTTCCACACACCCGCAACCGGCTTTCCAGCCCGACCAAACGGCAGATTGGTCATGCAGAATGCACATGAGATCTCAGTCGGGCCAGTACTGAAGACAACAAACAAGCCCTTCAACATGTCATGGACGATTATACCAGGGGAAACTCTGCTATGCGAGCGCCAAACACTATTTCTAAAACCATTAGGTCACACTTCACACAGGAACAAGTATTTTTTCCCTTTAAAAAAACGCATCACAGTTCAGCTGAAATGCTTAGAATCAATCAGGTAACCCGTTTGTACAACACCCACTCTCCCACCGACCCACCGACCCACCCACCGCCACCGCTCACTTCGTAAAACCAGTCTTCTTACGCTTCTCACGCTTCGCCAGGGACTCCGTTCGCCTTTCTCCATTGACGTTACGAAGGCGGATGAAGGTGCGGACACGCCCGAACGTCCGCACGACGTCCCCGCTCAGGTCGGGGTGTTTGTCGCGCAGCATCTTGATGGTGTCCCTGATGACCCCGGGCTGGCGGCTCAGACCGTCGGGGTGCATGGCGTGTTGCGTGCAAAACTCAGCATCCATCTGTCGGAACTTGATCAGGAACTCCTGGGTTGGGATGGTCAGGCCACCAACGCTTCTCAGTCGGGTCCATAGCGCTTGGACGGGGAGGTCCTCTGCGAAGGCTGACGGAGCGCCGAGGGATGGGCCCTGCTTCCGGGCCACATATCCCGCCACATGGGCCATGGCACTGTCGGATGCCGTTACCCCCGTCTCCTTGTCGACAGCACCGCTAGTGCTCGATGGGTGGGCTCGGCAACAGCTTGCTTCTTCAAGCAACGCTTCCATTTCGGCAATGTCCTCGTCGTCCTCGATGATGTCCACTTCAACGGCAGGCTCTGGTACCAGCACCTCGATCTCCTCGGGGAGCTGGTCCCTGTCCTCGTCGTCACACTCCTCATACAGTTCTGACACTTGAACGGCTAGAGCCTCGTCCGTGGGAGCCGCATCAGCTCCGGCCGATGCTATGGGAGCCCTCGCATCCTTGCAGAGAGGGCTCACACCATGTTGAGTCAGGATGAGGATGGTGAGGAGGCGGAGCCGCGACTTGGCCTCGGTCGGGGTCGGGTTCAGGTTTGAACCACCGCATCCGCGAACCATGCCGAAGAAGCTCTCTAGGCGATCCTGTGATAGATGCCTTGTCAGGATGTAGGCAGTGACGTACCCAAGGGGGGGGGGCCACGGGGGCCAAGGCCCCCCCCTGAGCGCCTTCGGCGCTCAGGGGGCCCCTCAGGCCCCAGGATATTTTTTAAACACTGGATAAAACGTCTTTTACTCGGAAGAAAAATTGATATTAAAATTTCATTTATGAGCCCTGGGTACCCGAGGGGCTCCTGCAGTCATCCAAGGGCCCCCAGTTTCCTGGGCCCCTGGTCGCCTAGGGGGCCTCTGGTAGCCGGGGGCCTGGTCTCATGGGGGCCCCTGATAGCCTGTGGCCCCTAGTCGCCTAGGGGGCCCTGGTCGCATGGGGGGCCTCTGGTCGCATGAGGCCCCTAATCGACTGGGGGCCCCTAGTTGCCTAGGGGGCCCTGATAGCCGGGGGCCGGGTCGTATGGGCCCCTGATAGTCTGTGGCCCTAGTCGCCTAGAGGGCCCTAGTCGCCTAGAGGGCCCTAGTCGCATGGGGGCCTCTGGTTGCATGATATTGAGGCCCCTGATCGCCTGGGGGTACCTAGTCGCCCAGGGGGCCCCTGGTAGCCGGGGGGCTGGTCGCATGGGGCCAGGGGCGTCGGCGCGTAAGGAAAACTGGTCCGACTTTTTCTCGGGGGGCCCCCACCGGTGGGGGCCCCCAGGGGCCCCCGTGGCCGCAGCAGGGTCCCCTGGCAGGGGCCCCCGTGGCCGCAGCAGGGCCCCCGCGAGCCGCAGCGGGGGGCCCCCGTTGCCGCAGCAGGGCCCCCCGAGAGCCCCAACAGGGGCCCCCCGCGGCCGCAGAAGAGGACCCCGCGGGCGGCAGCAGGGCCCCGCGGTGTCCAGCAGGGCCCCAGAGGCGCAGCAGGGCCCCCGCGGTCTCTAGCAGGGCCCCCGGCCGCAGTAGGGCCCCCGCGGTCTGCAGCAGGGGCCCCCGCGAGCCACAGCAGGGCACCGCCTAGTCGAAAAAGTGGTCCGACTAGTCGGAAAAGTCGGACCGGTGTCGACGCCCCTCCATGGGGCCCCTGGTTGCCTGGGGCCCCCGGTCGCCCCTAGTCGCCTGGGGGACCCTGGTCGCCTTGGGCCCCTGGAAGCCTGGGATCCCCTGGTCGCCTGGGGGCCCCTGATCGCCTGCAGGGCCGCTGGTCACCTAGAGGGCCCCTGGTCGCCTGGGGGCCCCTGGTCGCATGGGGCCCCCTGGTCGCATGGGGGCCCCCTGGTCGCCTGGGGGCCCCTGATCGCTTTGGGGACCTGATCGCATTGGCCCTAGGTCGCCTGGAGGGCCCTGGTCGCCTGGGGCAGTGGGGCCCCTAGTCATCTGGAGGACCTGGTCGCCTGGGAACCCCTGGTCGACTGGGGGCCCCTGGTCGTCTGAAAGTACGCTTATCACCTGATTGATCCCAAATCATCTGAGTGGCTACTGGCTACTGGATATAAGTAGTGACTGGAGTAGGCACTCATCTGAAGGAGCCAATATCTTTCACGGTGCCGGATATATCACAGAAAAACAAAAAGGCTAAACTGAATACCCCCCAACCTTGGCCCCAAAGGCGTCATTGGCTAACACAGGGATGTGGGTCGATTTGCAATCGCATTTCCTCCTAAGTCCTATTCCTCCAATTAATACAGAGTGTCCCAGAATTACTCAAGCATTTATTTTCTGGCTAAAAGTACAATTGCGCTCGATTCCTAGTGAAACATATAATAGCCGCGTTTACATAGGGCTAGTTGCCAGATAGTGGAATTCCGATAACGAGACATCTATTCCCCACTATTACATTATATACCTACATATCCGGCATTGGAGGATGTTCAGTAATTGAGGCGCTCGCTCATAAAATGCCGTGCGTTTCATGCACACTCCTCTAGCAAAGATATTTTTACTTTCCAATTTTCCACATTTTCTCAAGGCTTAGACCGTTACAGAGACCATTTTAATTGACTTTGATGAAGTTGAACGCGAGAAATCACAACCAAATGCTACATAAGGTTGTAAAGAACTGAATTGCGTTTTCCCACACACGTGGCGTTTTCTCACCTACGTCTGCAGGAGAGACCGGACCCACTATGCCCCCCCCCCCCCCCCCACCATCGAAAGGTTCTTCATGACTCCCGGGGGCCCCCGGGGAACCTGGGGGGCCCTATACACTGTGGGGGGCCCCTTCGAAAGCAGGTGGCCCCCTCCTGGGCGAAATCCTGGGTACGTGCCTGGATGTAGGTATCCGCTCCGCACCGCTCCCGAATGTCAGCGAGCAGTCCACGGACGGACTGCACCGTCACCAATATGCCCTTTTGAAACGGGTAGAGGTGACGAGCCGCTCCGATCCGCAGCGTAGCAGCTTCTTCGGCCAGGGCCGAGAGGGCCGCCTCCTGCTCCGGCCCAGCCGAGTAGCCTCGTCGGAGAGGCTTAGTATCGCCCGGGTGACCACTGTTCAAGACATCGAATCCATCGTCGACGATCCGTAGGAGCCTAGCCTCTTCCTCCTTGTCCATGTAGCGGCTCAGGGCGAGGGCGCTTGAAGCACTCAGCAGCTGCATCGCAGGCCGGACCTTCTGCCGAGCGAGGCCGCTGACCTGGGGATGCAAGACAATGCTCGTTGGCTCGGAAACACATTTGCCAACACTTTGACCACGAGTATGTTTCCAAATGCTGTGAATAAAAACCTCTGATGAAGTGCCACTCACGAATCTTTGTTGGTTATTTTCTTTTAAATTTTTAGCAGTGATGAGCAAAAGGTGAATTGCAATTGTCTTCAAAGTACGACACTAACAGAATGGGCCATGGAGATTATCCACCACCCTGTCGTGCTAGCTGATCCACAGACCACAACATTGGGAACCTCAATCCAGCGTTGGAATCGTGGCCTTTCTGGTCCCGGCGTTCTACTCTCCGGGTGGGTTAACCCCGTCCAAGGTTGAGCCTTTTGGGACCCGCTCAGGGCCGCGGGTGTTTTCGCCGCTCTCCCCAGTCGAGATGCAAAGTTAACAGTCACACGAAGCCTATTAATGGCCCGCTAAACCAGCCCAGTCCGAAATTATTGTTTAATGTATGCATATAGATGACATAAATGGGCTTTGTAGAAGCGATTTATTTCGAATTCGTATATTCAGAGGCCTTAAATAAGCTTCGCGTCACTATCAACTTTATGTCTCCACTGGGGCGAGCGGCGAAAACAACCGCGGCCCTAAGCGGGCCCCGAAAAGCTGGACGAAGCTAACCCACCTGGAAAATAAAACGCCGGGACCAGAAAGAAGCCACAATTCCAACGCTGCCTCAATCACCTTTAACTTATTTACCTCAACATGTGTCTGCAGATGCAGCTTGTGCAGAAGCCGGTACTCTGCGTTGCCATCAATGGCGATCATCTCACGCATCAGCTCGCGGTCGAGAACTGCGCCGTTCTTGGTCCGGACGCCTCTGTCGAGCAGGTTGTTTCGGAGCCTCTTGATTAGATGAGGTGGGTCCGCCATCATCCAGACACGCCTGGGGAGAAAACAAATGGGAGTCAGTTTTTCAGTGGAATTAGCTGACACTGTCTCCTCTCCGTAGCCTGACGATGACGGCATTTCAATTTCATACATTCCACTGAACCCCTAACCTAAAAAAATGGTCTTCATTTATGGCTTAAGTCTAAGCTTACGAGAATTACGGTGAATAACAAAGCTTGACCACGCATTCGTTCAGGATTTACGATCTGTTACTTAAACTTTTAGGCCACTTCTAATCAGATTGCGAATTTTACAGTCTTACCTGGTGGGGTCTGCGGGGTTTAGGATGTAAGGCCTGGTGTCGTGTCCAACACCCAGAGCTCGCCAGAGGCCGAGATTGCCGGAGCCCATGTCGTTGACGGCTGCGACAACTCGACCTCCAGCCTTCTCCACACCCCCGATCAGGTCGAGGAAAAGCTCCTTCGTCACGGGCTGGTTGAAGGCAAACATCACCGGCAGTTTCCAGGAACTGAAGATACCACAGACGAGAAACACCTGGAGATGCTTGAAAGGGCCCAACATCTGGTCCATCTGCTGGTCGTATGTAACTAGCCCCATGATGTCCATCTCGTCCATCATGATCGTGCAGTGACGATCTCTCTCAGGCATGGTCGCCAAGAGCCTCTCCAGCAGGATCAGCTGAGTCTTTGATGACTTCGGCTCCAGGACGATCCTGGATAGCCAGTTCTGGATGGTTGTTAGACTCGGCAGCGGCAGATAACGTTCTCGCAGCCAGCAGTATAGCCTCCTCAAGGCGTGCGCGCGGATCTCCACAGCTCGGTGGATTGTGTCGTCATCCCAGCGATACGGCCTCTTCTTCGCTTTCAGGACGCTTGCCTGGAATCAAATAAAACATAAAATTAAAGAACATCGTAGAATATCCTTTCCCATGAAACTGCTATATATTTTCCTACAAAGCACAAAGCACACCGAGCAACGATCCCCCACGGCCATTGTGTACAAGAAGAAAGCACGGTCACCGAAAACATAAGAACTCATAGGTGGAGAATTGTGACCAGCTGGGGGTGCTCAGGCGCAGCAAATCCGCCGCCGCCTAGCGGTGACCTTGACCCGCGCCGCCCGGCCGCGGCTCCAAAGCCAAGCCGGCGTGGCCGGCGTGGAATTGGGAGAGCTCGAGCACCCCCAGTCCAGCACAATTCTCCACCCGTGTAAGAACTATAATGTAGTATTATTACTTATTAGCCAAAGGATGTACAGGGTGGACCAAAAATGATGGAAACATTTTTAACTCGCATAAAACATGTATTGTTGCATACAGGTGACTGAGAATGATACAAAACAAGAGGGGATTTCGTGGAAATTCATAATGACGTCACTCTCATCTGCTTTCTCTCGTTTTCGGTCTCTCACAGCAAATGCTTGAAGATATCATCCACGCGAGACAGGCACAGGCCACAGAGCGGCCCGCCTGGCGGCATGACGCGATAGCCCGACGACACGTCCGCTGGTATGACTCGCACTAAACCCCGCAGACCCCACCATAAGACAGTGAAGACAGTGAAATTCTCAATCTGATTAGGAGTAGCGTAAAAGTTTCAGTACCAGATCGTTAACTATCTGAACGAATGCGCGGTCAAGCGGTGTTTTTCGTCGTAATTATCCTTGTAAGCTTCGACTTAAGCCAGAAAAGAAGATCATTTTTTTAGGTTAGGAGTTCAGTTGAATGTATGAAATTAAAATGTATGAATTCAAAATGTTTCCATCCTTTTTAGTCCCCCTATATATTACAACCTCTTCGGATCCTAGTTACAATGACTTTTCTAGTGGAAATGTTTGTTTCGCACCACAATTATTCACACATAGAAACATTTCGAGTGATAGGCGATGCTGTCGCTGTCCTTGACAGATCGTGATGGAAAATGGACTATGATAGCTCCGCCACTTTGCCGATTGATTTTGAATCCGTAGGGCTGGTGAACAACTGAAGAGCACCCATAATGGCTAATTTTCGCACATGACAGTTGCCGGTACACACCTGCTGGTCCGTGTAGTGAACCTTCAGGGCCTCTTCAGCATCCGCATGACTCTGTTTCAAGGTGGCGACCTCCACCTCCAGGTTTCCACATCGTGCCTCCAGGCTTGCACGCCGTGCCTCCAGGCTTGCACACTGTTCCTCCAGGCTGGCACATCGCGCCTCCAGGCTGGCACATCGCGCCTCCAGTTCAGTGCATTGAGCACACTGGGCACTGAAAAGTTGGGCATCATTGGTAAAGGAGATAATATTTTATCTTGATTTGTGACAGTTTCAGGTTGGCAGAACGTCTGGGGACAGAAAAGTGCAATGTACTATGCAGTTCCTGAATCGCACGGAGCAGTTCATCAAGGTATATTCAGCAGTAAGACGCGGTGTCTCTTGGGGATACAAACTAGCGAGCGCGAGAATGACCTCTCCACGTCTGCAAGTGAAAAGTGGCATCCACCACCGATTTGTTCGATCACCCTACTAACTGGTCACTAACGGTACCACAAATTGGAGCGTAATCGGCCATACCGTTCTCGAGATAAGGAAGCGCCACCAGCAAGCGCACATGAGCATGTGCAGTTGCATCAAAAAGCCCGATACATTAAAAAAAAAGCATTGCTCGGTGGGTCC
This sequence comes from Amphibalanus amphitrite, assembly GCF_019059575.1. Taxonomy (NCBI): domain Eukaryota; kingdom Metazoa; phylum Arthropoda; class Thecostraca; order Balanomorpha; family Balanidae; genus Amphibalanus; species Amphibalanus amphitrite. The sequence goes on along the minus strand of NW_024883469.1, from coordinate 6,810 downwards.
CTACCAATACCTATGTCAAAGTTCAGCGCAAATAGGCCCAGTAATAACAGAGTTATGGTCATGGGAACATGCTTGATAACTTTATTGCACATGGTACGTGCAGTGGTGCACGTGCACTGGTGATCACCCACAAGTATCGTGAGCAATCCGATAGTTGGTAGACGGGATGAAGCTACACTACAAAGACAACCAGAAAATTTAAACAAGTAAATCCGCACAGCAGTTGCTGAGATATAAGCTTCTCTAAAGCATAACCCAGACTTCTCACCTTGTTTTGCTCACTGATGGATCAGAGGGCTCGTTTTCATTGAAGATCTGCTCCAGCACTGCACGCCTTTTTCTCTTAGCCGCAGCCCCTCCTCTTGGTGTAGGTGCACTAAGACAAAAAAAAAAACGAAGGTTTTGGTAATAATTTTCTCGTAGAAGTGCCTATAGGCTATAGATGCTATTCATTTGCCATATTAGAAGGATGCATAAGCATGATCCTTCAGATTTGTGGCCATCATTTAAATGAGAGACAAGAACAAGCCATTGAACAATAGCGCGCAAGTGTCTAGCATTGGTAATCGACCTTTCAGCTCTTTCTCAGCATTGAATAATATGAAATAGGAAACATGCCAGGTAACATGCTAATAATGGTAGGTGGCAAACAGTTCCATTGCGACTCAATCAATTATGCAGGTCAACTTCCTAGCTGGATTGATAAAAACCCACCAAATAATTGCTAGTCTGCTAACTGCAATGAACAGGAAGTAAGCACATCACAGGTAAACATAATATTGCATGTCATGTCAGATACCATATTTAGCTGAAACCGTAGAATATTAATTTTTAGAATAAGCATTACATTGATTCCTGAACTGATTCATGCATAATTAAGAACAGTATGATTCCAAGGTACCTGGAGGGATGGCTGGAAGGAATGTTCAAAGATGGAATGGCTGATGGAATGAGGTCCTTCTTGGAAAGGTGAGTACCAGGACTGAAGAGCTGATCTTTAAGGCTCATGCAGTAGTCTTCTTCAGCAAAATGCACAGAGCACACTCTTGGATCCTTAACATCGCTCAAAGATCCATCACGTTTGATCTTGAGCCACCAGGTTTGAGCCAGGGAACTTGCTTTGGGAAAGCGGTGATACATGACCCCACCTTGCTTTGTATTACCTTTTCCAGTTCCATTTTTGCAGTGAGGCACTGCACAGTATGGCATTGCAGTGTCCTGGCCCTGGAGGTAAGGTCATTTGGTTAGGAACATCTCACACTATAAATTGCATGAGGGCATTTCAGTGCAAGCTTGGCTCACCCCTTTGAAATGCAACTGAACTGATGTATGAGGCAAAAAAACTATAAGTTAGGTTATAGTTAGGTTAATGCATAAAACACATCAATTCAAGTGCAACATATTTTTGGAAAGGCTATTAATCAAGTTCAGCTTTATAGTTTATTACAAATTTTCAGTTTACATACATCTGTGCCTGTGATCAATCATTATTTTAATGTATTGGAGGAAATAGGTATCTATCAAATTTACCAAAGTGCATGCTATTTCTATCAACAAGACAACTATTCACATACTCAGTATTCTTGGAACAATAAGAGCCAAGAAAACATTGCCGGATGTTAAACTGGAAGGTGGAACTAGGAAATTTAAGCAAAATCATAAATCCATAGCAAAATACTAATTTCAGGAAAGTGAGCTATTTCCTTTAATTGCAATCTGGTTAGCCAAGAAGAACTGGAATGTAAGCTATCACAAACAACAAAAGTGTAACAAAGATGAAGCTTTTTGAGTTAAAGATAAGACAAAGTTAATAATAAAGTTCTTTACACATTTACAAACAGTTCATGATGAAATTGAGAAATTAGCTGAGCAGCATTTGCATCAAAACAGTCTCATAACGGAGCACTCGTTTATTCAATGCGGCCAGCTACACAACTGAGCATAGGTGCGGGAGCCGGGGGCAGTGGGGGCAGCTTGCCCCCCAACTCTAGGGCCGTGGGGGCGGTGCCCCCACAACTTTGAGACGAAATACCACACTTTTTTGCAAATGTTTTTTCTTTTTTTTGTTGAAAAAGCCAAGGGATGAAAAGTAAGTGGCCTAAAACCTGTGAGAAAACTAGATTTGGGGGTACCCTAGGTTGATCTCCATTATGGTGTGCCCCCCCAGTCTGAAAGTAGTTCCCGCGCCTATGCAACTGAGACCTAGTTTCTATGGCCTTGACTGAGACATTTCGACACAAAATGGCATTGGGTAACAAATAACACAAAATGACGCACGCGTGTGTTCAGCGTGAGGTACCTACCGATAAGCTAGCGTGAACGCAAGGTACTGGCCACCTATCTGCCAAAGGTACCTATCTCAATCTACTTTAAAGGAAATATACCACTTTCCTCAAATTAGTTTTGCTACAGTTTTGCGATGTTTTATGCTTAAAATGATCAGAAAAAAATCATATTTACAAAGGAAAATATGCTAGGTCGCGTTCCATACTTTCACTGAAATATTTAAAATATTTTCATATAGGAAGAACCACATTCCATCTTTGATAGAGGTTAAGTATTGTTCGCTGGGAAAGCTTATTACGGGTTTACCAGTCATATTGCATAAGCAGTTAAAACCAACTGCACTATGGTCTGCTGAACTTGACCTCTGCGACAGGTGGCTGCATTCTTGGCATTCTTCCATAATCACCACATTCCTGCATAACTCATTTCTAAACAGGAAAAGGAATATCTTTGCCTAGGGCCAGGCTGGAAAACAGTAGGCGCCTATAAACCCTGCAACAAATGACAACTATCGCATTGATGCTGCAAGCGAGGAACGTGTATGAAATTGACATGTAGAAATTGCAATATTGGACACCGTTCAAAGAAACATAGGTAATAATAACATTAAATCAAAGACTAAATCCTACCGAACCAACGCAGGCAGAGGGCCAATGTCATGTGTGCTTGCGTGTGCTTGCTTTTCATTGCGTTTCAGAAATGTCTCACCTGCGTCAAAATACGGTCACCCGATTGCTACCAAACCCTGGGCTTTACACGGTCGTCAAGTTAGATGTAAGTGAATCCTAATCTATAATCTAAGATTCGGAATCAGGTGAGCCCCTACGATTTGGACCAAACTTGGTCAGTGGATAGTACGTAACGTCCTGATTACGATGCACCCAAAATCTAAGCTCGGCCCGCCATATTTACGAAGTTACGGATGTTTGAATTTCAAGGTCATTCGGGAGAGCCCCTGCGATTTCCGTCAAAATTTGTATACGGACACTCTAGATGCTCCTCATTACGAATATCACAAAATTTAAGCTCGGCCCGCCATATTTACGAAGTTACGGAGGTTTGAATTTCAAGGTCATTTGGGTGAGCCCCTGCGATTTCCGTCAAAATTGGTATACGGACATATTACATCCTCCTCATTACAAATATCATAAAAGTTAAGCTCGGCCCGCCATATTTTTCAAGTTACGGAGTCACAAAGTTACGGAATTTCAAGGTCATTCGGAGAGCCCCTCCGATTTTCGTCAAAATTTGTATGCGGATACATTACATGCTCCTCATTATGAATATCGTAAAAGCTAAGCTCGGCCCGCACTATTTCAAAAGTTACTGACGTTTGAAACTCACTGAAATTCAAACAGCTCTAACTTTTGAAATAGTGCGGGCCGAGCTTAGCTTTTACGATATTCGTGATAAGGAGCATGTAATGTGTCCGCATACAAATTTTGACGAAAATCGGAGGGGCTCTCCGAATGACCTTGAAATTCCGTAACTTTGTGACTCCGTTACTTGAAAAATACGGCGGGCCGAGCTTAACTTTTATGATATTTGTAATGAGGAGGATGTAATATGTCCGTATACCAATTTTGACGGAAATCGCAGGGGCTCACCCAAATGACCTTGAAATTCAAACCTCCTTAACTTCGTAAATATGGCGGGCCGAGCTTAAATTTTGTGATATTCGTAATGAGGAGCATCTAGAGTGTCCGTACACAAATTTTGACGGAAATCGTAGGGGCTCTCCCGAATGACCTTGAAATTCAAACATCCGTAACTTCGTAAATATGGCGGGCCGAGCTTAGATTTTGGGTGCATCGTAATCAGGACGTTACGTACTATCCACTGACCAGGTTTGGTCCAAATCGTAGGGGCTCACCTGATTCCGAATCTTAGATTATAGATTAGGATTCACTTACATCTAACTTGACGACCGTGGGCTTTACTCAAAATCAAAACAAACATCGGATCTACCTGTTTATTATAGGTATCTTGTGCCAACTTCCGTTACATACTGCGTTGATCAAAAGGAAATTTCGGGATTTGTGCTCTATTAGTGACGTATGAGCTGAATAGATGAATATTGACGAATCAGCAGATCAATTTTTCGTTTACAAGCGCAAGCTGAGGCAGATCGATGTCGAAAAATATTAACTAAACACGACGCAAATCTCTCGAAAGCAGTTGCAGGAACAGTGCAACCAAAATAAAATAGTGCTTCTGGTATGTGTGGGGGTTCATTGTAAAACGAAAGGCTGAAATAGCGATAACTTCAACTTTCAAGTAACCATGGACCATGGAAACAAGTATCTTTATATACCCTGGAAACACTGTCTCGAAACGCCCGGATTTGCAGTGCGAGCCGTAAGGTAAGGTGAGGTGGGAACTGGGAACCTCAATAGTCATCCGATGTCCATACTGATACTCCATAGGATAGGGCCTTGCGATGCATCAGCTTGCTCTGGTAACGTCAGACTAGTGACTGATTGGAGTTCTGAATGACTGATTGGAGCCTTGGAATAATTCATTCACTTCACGGTCCAAACCTTCAGTCTCGGTGATAGCATATAAATCTCACTGATTGGGCCTCAATCGCTCGAGTATAAAGCCGGAACGGTTGAGAGAACCGCCCGGGACGAGACGACTTAAATCCCTAATGCCTTGCCCTAATGAGCGTTAAATAACTGGAAAATGTGCTTGTGCAGACTCCGTGCTTTCTTAAGAAATCTGAAACCCAATAGCATATTTCCATAAAGATAGGTGTTCGGCACTCAGTTCAGTCCATGCATCGATCCTCGCAAGCCCTTCGTGATTCGAGCCATAAGCCACAGGTTGAGGTCGCTGGTAACCGAGACTGAAACTCCCCCGTGCCGGCTGTCAGCGTGACTCAACGCCCTGTCCCTTCTTGGCTCGCCTCATGGGATCAGTGATCCGCGCCGGATCATCAAACGGTTAGGACGTGCCTGGGGATCAACTATCCCCTTCGTTGATCATTCACACGGCACCCCTGTTTTCGGTTTGACGGTCATCCACATCCCTTGCCAGGTAACCGGTATATATAAGGGTCCGCTCCGATTAAAGCTCACTCGGCGTCGGCATGTCCTGCTCTTCGATGGCCGTTTGACGCGACTGGGTGACCGCGTCTGTCCCATGCGGGCGGGGGCGCCAACAATTACCAAGTACTCGCCTCTATCCACGCAATGTTTTATGTTCCCCCTACTAATGCTATCGTTTCTGGTTTCATGACCTGGTAAGTTGCATGACAATGGTCTGGTAAGACCAAAAAGAGCCATTGGTTTACCGTTCGATCCGTCGAAGTGTCATGGCTGGTTTACCTACCGTTTATACTTCATTCAACTGATTAGCATTCATTTGGTTGACGGACCACGGTTACCGGTTGACACATTTCATCATAGGATCTGTGAACGCTATGTGTTCTTCAAAAGCCAACCATGCCATTGTATTATTTCAATACTGGCAACATCACAAGAAACTCACGATAAATATAATTCGCGATGCAACAATTATCGTCCCCCTTTACGGCGCCAGCCCAGGAGGCGCCCGCAACAAACAAACAGGTCTCCGGCCGGTGTCACGACAGAGAAAAGTCCTGGGTTGAGACGCGATAGGCGACGTTCGACAAACGCAGATCAGCACATCAGATCCCAAGCGTAGATATGGCAAAGGGAGATTCGCGGCGAAGAACGCCACATCACAAGTTTCACAAATAGCAATGTTTGACAAGGTCCCGCACTGGTGGTCCGTTTCGATTTCTGCCGGACTTTGACTGCCGTTCCGGCTGACCTACAGCGACTTTGCGTGCGTGTGCCGGTCGGGGTCGCCGGGCGCTGACCCGCCCGTCTGCTCCTGTCTCTCAGTCCGCGCGGCCGCCTCGCCGTCGCTGAAGGCGCCGCGCTCGTTGGTCGCCGCGCCCGGGGGTTTCTCCGCCCCTCCCTCCGCCGTGGCGCCGTCGGTCGGTCGGATGCTGAACGAAACCTGGTACTTTCTGTTCTTGTCGAGCAGCTGTGTGGGCAGCTCGAGCGCCTGTTTCTGACCACCGTGGTTGAGCTCCAGTCGGAGCGGTTTACTCGGATCGTACGAGCGCAGGTCGACAGGCTCAGGCAGCTGTGTGCTCGGGTTGATCTTGGGCAGGATGGTCTTGGTGGGTGCCTTGGCCGCGCCGTGGTGGTTGTTCTTGGTGACTGTCGGATAAAACAGGCGGTGTTAGATCGGCTTAGTATCAGCGGGGATGTGGAGCTTATGTTAATGTATTAAACACTGGACATCTGCGGACAATAAATATGAAGACCGAGAGCCAGCACATTCCATGAACGCTTGAATCATGTGTATACTAACTGGGCAAACGACCTGAGTATAGCGGGACAGGTGACATGTCACGTAACATGCTAACGAAGATCATTCACTTTCCGGTCATGCCGGGAAACGTCTTACACATTTGTTCCGAGGGTTACGGTTCAAGCACACAACAAGTACGATTGTGTTTACTTTATAATCATGATGCTGTGGATG
>NW_024883468.1:0-83119 GCF_019059575.1 Amphibalanus amphitrite | reverse complement strand
ATATATATATATATATATATATATCTAATATATATATATATATATATATATCTATATATATATATATATATAATATATATTATATATATATATATATATATATATATATATAGTTACAGGCAAAGTGAAAACTCGGGCATTTTGCAAAATGCCTAGGCAATTTTCAAAATGCCTGATGGCTAGGCATTTTGCAAAATGCCCAGGCAATTTGCAAAATGCCTGAAATTATTTTCTCAGGCAGTTTGCAAAATGCCTGACATCGAACTCACACCAGCGACGATGCGTAAGCATCATTGTAAGTGCCGCCAACAGGGGTTAATCACAAGCGATACGCACCAAGTGGGAGGACACACAGTGAGACATTCTCCGGGTAGCGCTGCCGAGTTCAAGGTCACTGAGCCCCAGGCAGCGCGAGCGGCCCGGCCGCCGCGCCGGCTACCGGGCGCCCGGCGCGGTTTTATCGGTAAACACGCGTTAAACACGGTTATGTTTCTAAGAGCCTTGATGACTCTGGAAATACTTTGTGTGAATATTGATCAGAAAAGAATGTTATTTCGATGTATGGTAGCTTGGTTGGCGAGCCACACGTCTACATTATCAATGCATTGTGACTGTGTAAAGATGAACATGCCCGTTGCATGTAAAACTTGTAATTTCTAAGCGTCTTTTTATTACAAAGGTGTGCACGTGGGTCGTGGAAGACCAAAAACTTGCTTTTCTGGAAAAGCGGAAAAGCCACATGTTCTTGTTGTCTATGTAATGTATCTCATCTCATTCCAATGCATTGCCATTGTTTTTTAAATGCTGTTTTTCCTGAAATGTACCAAAAATGGCTGATTTCTCAAGATATAGACTATTTCTTTCCACGTGACACGCGATTAACAAAAATGTTTATTGGATACGCTTGTCTCTGTTCTATCGATCCCTGGTAACCCCGTGTCGCTGCGGCGCTCTCTTGCCGTGATGTAAATAAGCACGGGAAGCGAAGAATGTCGGGTCAATATTCGGCCGGTCGCCGCGTTTTTTCCGCGCCCATGTTTCTCTGTGTCATGCTCCTCGCCCCATCGCAGCATTCCTACACACGAACGGCCAAAACTCCGTATACGAAAATTATAGGGAGACGTTGGCTCAATCTACACCATTCAGTAGTGGTTCCATCTCGACGGAAGTGGCGCAAGACGTGGGTATATTCGTAAATATTGAATGTGATTGGGGCTCAGGCACATGGGAGCGACATGGTCAACGCCTGTGGTAAACAAAAACGGTATAATAAATCAATCACAACTCAGGCATTTTGCAAAATGCCTGACCCGCCAGGCATTTTGTAAACTGCCTAGGCAGTTTACAAAATGCCTGGTTGGTCAGGCAGTTTGCAAACTGCTTAGGCATTTCGCAAAATGCCTGGCGGTCAGGCATTTTGCAAATTGCCTGGGCATTTTGCAAAATGCCTGGCCGGTCAGGCATTTTGCAAATTGCCTAGGCATTTTGCAAAATGCCCGAGTTTTCACTTTGCCTGTAACATATATATATATATATATATATATATATATATATATATATATATATATATATATATATATATATATATATATATATATATATATATATATATATATATATATATATATATATATATATATGCCTGAAATATATATTTTCAGGCATATATAGGCATATATATATTTTCATTGAAAATGACAGCATAGAAGTGATTAATTCTCTTCTTTTCTAGTGACTCAATCTGTCGTACAAGTTTTTTACCAGTTTCAGAGAATGAGTTTAAGATCGTGCCTATATTGCATAACGTTTCGCTGGCACTTCCAGCATCATCAGATGACATTGGCACCACTAAACATAATACAAACAGTACAAAATACATTCGCGTTCGTTTCGTTTACATAACAATGATCTACACAGGGGGGTGACACCTAATGGAACGCCATTGGTCACGGTTTTGCTTACTGAAGAAGCTCCGATGACGTACTTGGCGGCGCCCGATGGCGGCCAATCAGAGCGCAGGAATTTGCTAACATAAACCAGACTTTGCTGCTTGTGAACATTAAGCAGAGACAGTATTGGCGCTTTGGGCTCATTAATTTCAGGGTGACACAAACAAATCGTAACCGTCGTTACCATGGTTACCGTGGCCCTTGCCATAGCCACTCATATAGGGCTGATACAGCCAGTTGATTTTAGAGGTTTATTTGTGAGTTGATGTCATTTTAAGTGGTTACTTGGTTGTGAAGTGGTTGAACTTTGGACTAATTCATAAATATAATCTACTAATATGTAAACAAAGAGGTTGCAATGCCCAATATCAACATCAACATCTTGAAGAATCTTGGCAATGCCCAATCACGTCGGACTCTGTTCTGGAAGCCGGAGGCATCGATGTGAAGGTGAGTAACCTCAATATTTAATATGGGAAAGTTGCTTTTTTGTCTTGGTAAATGTAAGCGTTTGCGGTGTTTTTTTATTAATATAAAGGCTGAGCGAGCACTAGAGTCTGGAATAGGTATTTACATTTATGATACTTGTCAATTTATAGTACCTATTCAAAATGATATTTTCAATTTATATAAATTTTAGGACTTGAAATACAAATGATTTATAAGAATTATCAAAAACGTTACGGGATTTTCCTGGTCATCGTATTTTTTCCTTTGGAATTATATACTTTTTGTATTTCTTTAGAATCATATTTTGCGAATCGTAATTGGTTTGCATTCTATGGTTATTGTGTTTACTTTTCATTGCCATGCCATTGCTCTAGCTTGTCTACAATAGTTCAGTTAATTTTAAAAGAAACGGACATCGCAAACCATGGCAACATAATTTGACTTGCGCAGCTCGTTGCCAAGTTCCTATGCCCAATGGTATCGCTCAGTGTCAATTATCTTAAATTTGCTAACGCAGCTGGTGTAACTTTTCCAGATCGACGAGCCCTTCGCGGCTGGACCGATCACAGATGAGCTGGCGGAGCTGGAGGAGGATCTCCAGCGCGTGGCTGGTGCTGAGGTCCGCGGTGCCGCCCACTTAGAGCCCAGCAGCCTGGAAGCCGACATATCCTACCAGACGATGGCTTTCGCTGCGGGCTTCGTGGCTCAAAAATGCCGCCATTTGGACCGCAGACTCTGTGTTAGGATGGACGATGCATCTGCAGAGGCCCTATACTTCGTTCCATATCAAGCTCGTGGTCGGAGTGTCTTCGGCAGCTACTCCTAAGCTCAATAATTTGCGCATTTGAATGTTACTAGCTGTATGTACAGAAATCAGGCATTGCTTTCAACGGGGCACTTCGGCCGAAGGCTTGACATGGAAAAGAGCATAAGCATCTGTCCCGGACCCAAGAGGATGGCTTCAAGAGGTGAGCCGCGGCCAGCTGTATGTGTCGTCCGTCTGGTGGATGTCGGTCGTGCAGAACTTTGAGATCAACTTCTCCCAGATCACAGTGTTCTCCGCTGACCGGGAGCCGGGAATCGTCCGGCGGAACCATGTTGGAATAAAGTCACAAGTGATAACTAACAGTCTTGTCCGATGTTAGCATTGTCCGTCCGATAAGATGCTCGTTCTTTGTGCACGCAGTGAAGGTCCAGCCCCGCTTCAGCGTGTGTGGTTGTTACAGCGGCTTAGGAGGGAGCACGGGAAAGCGAGTGTGTGCCGCCACAGCGGCGCTGTAGGAGGGAGTCTGGCGCTGCGCGCATGTGTCGACGAGGTGGCCACAGGTGACGACGACGATTGTTAATATACTTCTTTTAACATGGGAGTTTAAACTGAAATAGCAGTTTTACAGCTTGGATGCGTACACAGCCGACGAGCTCTAAATCTTCCATCTGCCGGCGCCTGTCGATGTTGACAGGAGTAATCGATGTTGATAGGATCGTATTTAGTATGTATATGCGTGAATAAGAGCCGTCGTGGCATATCAGAAGGTAAGGTTGCTTTCATATTACCTTGTGATGCATTTAAATGCATCTCATTTTAAGACAAACTTTACCATTACGAGGTTTGAAATAGTCGGTTTTAGTACGTCGCCGGCCGGGGCCGCTGAGTAGCTCGCCGCCAGTGACGTCACCCGCCGGCCGGCGGAATTCAAGGTCAAAGGCGTGTTGTCGCTACCTGTAGTTTCTATGGCCTTGGATCTACACTTCGATTCATGACCTATTCATTTATACACGCAAATATATGAAACGACACGCGGACAATATCACTCACTACCTCTGCAGGCAGTGTACAGCCGTTGGGTAGCATTTGCAGTCAGACTCTCAGAGGCTCACCATCACACAACAGCAACGTTCCCCTTACATGCATCTGCCTGTTGATAGCAGGATCTTTGTCTCTGATGTAGACAGCCTCTAACACCCTTAATCTGTTCACATCGGAACACTTCGCTAGTATTGAGGTGTTGTCTACCACCATAGAGCGGGTCAAGTCGGAGTTGTGGGTTGCTCTCATGTGCTGTTTTGGAGCGCCTGTCTGTAAATGCATGGCTAGTCGTCGTGAAAGTGTTGTTGTGTAGCCGATGTATGCTTTTAAAATCAGGCCTTGAGGAGAAGTCGCTGCTCAAATTCACAGTAGACGTGTCCATCGACAACCGAATGCCCTTCTTAGACGTGTCAGTCGATGCTTCAAACAGTACATATGTGACCTCGGTGTACAGAAAACCCACTGACACCGGTAACTGTCTCAATGGTCTGAGTGAGAGCCCTGTAAGATACAAGGAGAGCGTCATTCGGGCATACATACATCGAGCGCTCACACACTGCACAACTTGGCCCCTGATACATCAGGAGTTCGACAGAATCAGACACATTCTTGTCAACAACAACTTCAGCTTGACTGACATTGACAACATGATCAGAAAACAGCTTCACAAACACTTCCATCCACAGACAAACACCAACAGAGCACCAACAAACCCTGACATCAAGCTCTTTTACAAAAACAAGATGTCATCAGCCTATAAGGCTGATGAAAAAGCGGTACGTGACATAGTATCTCGCAACTGCATTTCTACCAACCCAGACAGTGACGTCAAACTCATTATCTACTACAAGAGCCCGAGAACGTCTAACCTCGTGATGAACAACAACTTGTCAAAAGATGTGTCCCCCCTAAAGGCCAACAATGTAGTGTACGAGTTCTCATGCCCTATCGGCGACTGCGCGCGCCGCTCAAACTCGACATACATCGGCTACACAACAACAACACTTTCACGACGACTAACCATGCATTTACAGACAGGCGCTCCAAAACAGCACATGAGAGCAACCCACAACTCCGACTTGACCCGCTCTATGGTGGTAGACAACACCTCAATACTAGCGAAGTGTTCCGATGTGAACAGATTAAGGGTGTTAGAGGCCGTCTACATCAGAGACAAAGATCCTGCTATCAACAGGCAGATGCATGTAAGGGGAACGTTGCTGTTGTGTGATGGTGAGCCTCTGAGAGTCTGACTGCAAATGCTACCCAACGGCTGTACACTGCCTGCAGAGGTAGTGAGTGATATTGTCCGCGTGTCGTTTCATATATTTGCGTGTATAAATGAATAGGTCATGAATCGAAGTGTAGATCATTGTTATGTAAACGAAACGAACGCGAATGTATTTTGTACTGTTTGTACAGGGTGGGGCAGCATAATCGGGAATGCTTTTTGGGCTCTGATCATGAGTATGCATGGCAGTATTTTGATAAATTATATCATGGCAACGAAACGCCTAAAAGTTGTGCATCATCTGACATGACTACATCCATGAGCATGCAACATCCTGGAAAAGAGCAGCAAAATAGTTCGACGGTGCTCCAAGTGCTTTGCGCGCGCCCATAGACACTAATGTTAAACGAGTAAAACAAGATGATTTTGTTTACAACCCTGCAATTCCACGTAAAGATTGCTTGACAGGTCAACATGTTATCACGAACGATAAGGGTTGTGTGGGAATACTCAGGACAAAAGGTTTACGCAATCCTTGTAAAATAATTCTTAGCAGAGGACATACAGATGACTCGCTTGAATATCAGGAAGAAGTTCTTGAGCACATTAGAAAGAAACAATGTTCAAAACTTCCGCGACCAAAAATTTTACCACCGACTGGAATACGATAAAAAAAGAATCGCATACCATATAGGGGATTGTATCGAAAATATTCCGGCGGTCATGCGAAGTAAACATCCTGGTGGGGTGGTGGACCTATCGGTGGTCTTCAAGGGAGGTGCACGTGGTGCACCCTACTTCATCGAGCCCGGATAAAATGAGCACCTCTGATAAATACATCCGCAATCTGGCAGACTCACGTGCAGCCGTCGGAAGAGAGGATCACAGACGGTTCAGATCACGTCTTACGAGGACTCTGTCCGTGCTGGTACTGCAGTGAGGACGACATGTTATTGTGTGGGGTACCTCCACCTGAGATGAACCAAAAACTTCTGGTCCTTCCACTCCGCCGAATTAAATCCGATCAAATTATTTACATGGAGCGTCTTTTGGTAGAAGGTTAATGAACAACTTATCATCAGTAAAGACGGTCTTCAGTGCAAAGTACGAAGCTGATGGGCGATCATGGACAAGCAGGAGGTCGCACGTGCATGCGCGTGCTTTTGGACCCGCCTTGAGAAGGTCATCGACGCCGTGGGCGGTCACATGGGATGAGGGATAGGTAAAAGGTGACCGATTGATGGGATGTTGCTAAAATAGTGCTTGGAGCTGTATTTTTTAATTCATGACCAAATAATCCCGTTTGATATTTATTCCCGATTATGCTGCCCCACCCTGTATTATGTTTAGTGGTGCCAATGTCATCTGATGATGCTGGAAGTGCCAGCGAAACGTTATGCAATATAGGCACCATCTTAAACTCATTCTCTGAAACTGGTAAAAAACTTGTACGACAGATTGAGTCACTAGAAAAGAAGAGAATTAATCACTTCTATGCTGTCATTTTCAATGAAAAATGTCTTCAAGAAAACCTGCTCCCTTCGTTCACATATATATATATATATACCGGGTGGCCCAGAAAAAACGTTCCGAACTTTGGAGGCCTATATATCAAATACGAGTACATATAACGAGCCAAAATTTTCGTCAAGTTTGCGTCATTTCTTTGCGCATTGGTATGCCAAATTATAACACTATACCATCATTTTCAAGCTGGCAATCTTGAGTTGAATTAAGCAACACGGTTTTGCTTTTTTTGCCGATGTCAAACGATAGTGATGATTGGGTTAGACGTCCCATGTTATAAAAAAAGAATAAAAAATAGAGCACGTGAATGAAACCAACACGTATGTTCTTATTTTAAATATTTTTGTCTCACTTATGTGCCAAATATTCAAATACTGAGCCAAAATGGTGCTCATGGATGTCATTCGTTTCAACACCAAATCATGTTTCGAGCAGGAGTGGCACGGTGCATGGATTACTGCTGATTACCCTCCTTTCAGTAGATCAAACAGTAAATCGACCGGATAAGGAAAACAAACTAAAGCAGACTGGTTCCTGTGCCAGAAGACCACAGATTAGCTTATGAAAAAAACATTGCCAGCAGATGACAAAAAAAAACTGGATGAAAAGCTACCTTTTCCCAGGAATGTCAGCCAGAAAAGCATTTGAGCCACAAGATGGTTAGAAAACTGGAAACTTCTTCCGATGCCGCTGGCATAGAGTCATCGTGGTTGCCTGAGGGAATGTGTCATCCTGAGACCCGAACCCTCAATGAGACTAGCTGCCAGTAGAAGTCATGGCTCTAGGCCGCGGTGCCGCGGGATGAAAGTGGCCCGTTCACTCACATCTTTTAGTAAACATCGAAGCAAAAAAGTAATTTTTACATGTCATGCTTGAAACACGAACCGTTTAAAAAGTTATTTACCGAACACCATGAAAATCACACCATTTACTGAAAATGTGTGCCGCATTAACTATTCAAAGTTTCAATGTTGTATCTTTATCACTTTCTGAGAAATATTGATTTAAAGTTGGGAACGTTTTTTCTGGGCCACCCGGTATATATATATAGTTAATAGACCAATGCCGATAATAAAATAGAGAACAGACTCGTTTGTGACGTTTCGATATATGTATATGCTTATATCTTCGTCAGAATAATAAATCGGCGTATCGTTCACACTTTTCGACAATAATGGCACACAAACACGATAAAGATGGGTACAAAAACACTTAAAAACACGTAGCGAAATAATCACATCTAATTTCACTTTGTCCTTTCATTTGCAGGATCCAATATTTCTATGTGCCTCCAGCAACTGGATCCATATCTATAGATGGCCTTGATCCATACTATAATTCGACAGAATAAAGAGCAGACGGCGAAAGCAATGCAGAATACCCATTAACTGGGCTTGACGTTTGTACATAACTAATAATTTGCAACACCTGAAGTGGAAGAGATGCACTTGGGTTAGACCTTCCCACCTACCCTTCCTTTCGGACATTTTCTCCTTCACTTTCCCTTAGTGTTCCCAGAAGTCCCACCCACCTCATCTCTCTAAACTTCCTACGGTCCTCTGAGTTCCCCCATGTCCTTTCCAGACCGATTATTCTAAAGTCGCCCTCTTTGTGCCCCCCTCCTGAGAAGTGGCGGTTCACGGGAATCCTGCCCTCCCTCCTACACCGTATTGATGAAAGGTGGTTCTGGGTACGCACTACGCATGTATATTGTATCTCCTGTTTGTCCTACATATACCACCTTTTCACATTTATTGCACCAGACACCATACACCAGGTTAGATGACCTACACCCTATGGTTTTGTCATAGTGTACGGGCCCTCCCACTCCTGGTATTGAGTCACCCTCATAAAACACCTGACAGATTGCACAGTCCCTCCCGCAGTCCTGCCTCCCTTGGGTTGTAAGTGCCCTCCTCGTCTTGCCATGTACCAAAAGGTCTTTTAGATTCCTTCCACGCTTATACGCCACCATCGGGTCTTTTTGAAACATGTTTTTCAGTCTGTCTGATCTGTGTAGAATGTGTCTATTACTGTGCATGATCCCCCTAATGTTTGGCAGGTAGCTACTGTATGTTACTACCAATGGGACCCTATCCTGCTCCTTAGACCGTCGTGTCTGACCCTTCCCACTAAGCAGATCTTCTCGTTCCATACGGTCTGCTCTACGAAGCTCACCTTTGACCTTATCCTTAGGGTATCCCCTCTCAACCAATCTGTTGACCAACTTGTGTTTGTGCCGCTGGTAGTCAGATTGGTTGGAGCAGATACGTTTCAGCCTGACTCCAAGGCCCATTGGTATAGCCCTTTTAACGCATGGGGGTGGTCCGAAGTGTAGTGCAGGTACGCTCGAGCATCAGTTGGTTTGGTGAAGAGATCGGTAGATATGTGACCCGACTCACTGAGATGTACCTCCACATCAAGGAACTCGATGTGGCTGTCAGATATCCTCAGATCCACCTTGATGTTTTGGTGTATCTGGTTGGCCAAATCATGAAAGACCCGCAAGCTCTCCTCTCCATGTACCCATAGACCCCAGATATCGTCAATGAAACGATACCATTTGAGCGGCTTGAGCGCAGACCTACACAACAACTCTTTCTCCCATGCCCCCATATACGTGCACGCAAAATTTCTGCCCAATTTAGACCCAATCGCGGTACCCTCCGTTTGCCCATAATTCCTACTTTCCCCGAGCTGAAAATTATTATTGTCCAGGACTAACTCAATGACTTCCAAGACTTCCTCTGTGGGGATGTTTGCCTCTGTCCGTTCATTTAACCCGCGCCCTGCTGGGGGTCCTGGATTTCCACGCCCTGCTGGGGGGGGGGGGTGTTTGAACACCCCCCCCCTTGTAACTCGGCTCCTGGGCCACGTAGCGATACGCGGAAGGCGGCGTTCGAAAGAGCGTAAAAAATAATGACGAAATCACTTCGGTCAATTTTTTGGTCAGGTCAAAGGTCAGGTAACCAGAGGTCATTGAAGGCAAAATTTCGCCGATTTCCAGGTCGAATGTCGAAAATTTCCAAGAAGCCAACGCATAACTCGGGAACCAATAGAGCTACAGCGCCGCGGAAAAGCACATTCGATAGCCCTATTAACGCCCTTTCTGAGTAATTCTCTCAGATTTGACCTAACATCAACAGTTTTGCCTGCAGGGGGCAAAAACTGCAAAAATAGCTGATTTTTTCGAAAACAGTTTTTCTGCAATAACTTTTGACCCAAGCCTTGTACGAGCTTACTTTTACCGGCATCGTGTTCCTCTCGTCAAGACGCATCGAATGAACTATAACTTGACCTTGAAAGGTCATTTTGAAAATTTGACCTCAGGTCAAGGTCATGACCTGACCGGAAAGGGTCATGTTGCATATCAGTCGATCCGTATCGTCGAGCTGAACACATCTAAGGCGTTTTCATCGCTCTAGCATGCCTCTATCAAAAGTTATTTGCGAAAAAACTGTTAGATACCATTCGTGACCTAAGATGACCTCAGGGCATAAACAAGGGTCACGGACACCATTTTCAAGTTCAGTGTGTCTAAACCACTTGTAATTCGGTGTTTGGGAGTGTTTATAATGTCTTTCATCCAAAAGAGGCGCATTTCAATTTTATCCCATTGACTTATAATGGGGAGGTCGCAAAATTGACCTGACCTTAGGTCATCGATATCAAAATTCTGAGATATACATTTTGTACATGTTATTGCTCTTAGCAATCGCTGAAAGTTTCAAAGCGATCGGTCACTCGGTGTAGCTATGACAGACATTGAAAGTTTTTATGAGGTGAGGTCACTTCAAGTGACCTGGTGACCTGACCTTGAATGACCTTGGTCTGAAATTTCCACAACATGTGTAGAATTGATGTATGATAAGGTGTACCAAAAACGGCGGCGCTCCGCGCCGCCGTTTTTGAGATATTCGCGAAAAACCACAAGGGGGGGGTGTTCAAACACCCCCCCCCCCCAGCAGGGCGCGGGTTAACGCCACCCGACATGCGTCTAACCGCTCCCGCCTCGGGACACTCGGGTACAATTTTGCCACGTCCATGCAGAACATCAGAGGCCGGTGCCCTCCATTACGCTCGACTGGTTGGCCAATCTCCCGCAATTTGCTGAGGAAATCCCCGGTATTCCTTACGTACGAGTCCTGTGCTTCCAAATGCTCCGTCAGCTGACTCTCTGCTAACCCCGCTAGTTTCTCAGTTGCCTGCCCCCTCCCACTTACAATTGTCCTCATTGGGGCCCCCTCCTTGTGAATCTTAGGGTTACCCTGTAAGATACCTGGGGTCGGACGGGGAGGGACAAGATACTTCTTCTCATTCTTACCGATATATCCTTTCTCCTCTAGTCGTGTCACTAACTTACTCACCTTCCTCGAGATCACTGAGGTCATGTCACCCTTTGTTGGTTCATACCCGTCTCCCTTATCCATCTCATCTGACAATTTATCAATGTAGTCCTCCTTGTTCAAAATCACGAAGGACGACCCCTTATCAGCTGGTCTGATAATGATTGAGTCGTCCTTCATCAGAGAGAGGAGCGCCTCTTCCTCCCCTTTACTCAAGTTGGACCTTCCCGTCTTACGCAATCCCTGTATCACACCAGACGTCACCTCCTCAATATAAAGATCTAACCACTGATCTCTGCCTTTGGGAGGGGTCCATCGTGATGTCTTATACTGGCAGTCCCCATCTCTGTCCCCGCCACTATCCTTTTTATCCTGCCCGTCCCAGTATTCCTTCAACCGCATTAACCTTTCCCACTCCTTCAGCTCTGCTGTCAACTGTGCTATCGTCTGACGCTTCGTCGGTACGAAAGATAGCCCCTTACCCAATAAGGAGAGCTCCGACTCAGTGAGCCGCCTATCTGATAAGTTGACTACCTCTACCCGTGCACGGCCATCTGGATGTCTGGGTATGGTGTCTGGTTCTGGAGAATCGTGCTCTATCGTCTCAGTTACCACAGGGACTGCTGGCATCCCCCTTTCCTCATCTGTTCCCCCAGCGCGCCCCCTTGAATCACCGACATCCCTCACGGATACACTACCAAGGACGGGGCTCTCATCGGGGTGATCTACCACACCAGCTGCCCTCTGTCTCCTGACACTATTCTCATCGAACTGGCCCACTACCCCCTGACCCCCTCTAGGAGAGTTAGAACTGCTGGGGTTCGTAGCATGGCCTGTGCCGTAGTGTCTTCCTTGGGACTTCCTCCATGCTACTCCCTTAGTCTTGGGCTGTGTGCCACCCCTCTGGAAATTATGCCCCTTCTTGTCTGATCCCTTGGGAGTGACCCTTGCATCTACTACACCAGGCCTCTCTAATGACTCCGTTAGGTTACTGAATTTACGCTGCTTTGCTTCCGCCATCCGTCTTTTCGTGGCCTGCCTGTCCCTATCTACCCACAGCTTAGCATGCTCGATGTCCTTTGCAGTCCCATTAGCGGTCACTGCTTCAGACAGAGCATCAAACTCCCCCTCCAGTGTCCTGATCTTATCCACCAGTAGCCGCTCACACACCTTCAATATTTCTGTTTCCGTTGCCCTCAGGATAGAGTCAATCTCTTCTGACGCTTCAGTGATGTGGCAGCGCCAGTTAATCACAAATCCCTTCGGCGTAATACCTGCACATATGCACTGGGAGATGAAGTCTAAATGCGAACGTGCATATATATATATATATATATATATATATATATATATATATATATATATATATAAATATATATATATATATATATATATATATATATATATATATATATATATATATATATATATATATATATATATATATATATATATATATATATATATATATATATATATATATATATATATATATATATATATATATATATATAAGGTATATATATTCTCTATATTCTATATTCTATATATCTATATGTCTCTATATTCTCTATATCTCTCTATATATAGAGAAGTCTGTGCCTGAGATGACCTCAGGGGTACACAGAGGGGTCATAGGTGCATTTTTCCGATTCAGTGTGTCATGTTTACCCATGAATCAATGTTTGAGAGGGTTTTGAACACCATTCGTCCTCAAGAGGCGCATTTCAATTTTCTCCCATTGACTTACAATGGAGACTCAGGAGAGGTCTCAAAACTGACCTGACCTTAAGTCACCGATATCAAAATTCCGAGATACACATTTTGTACATACTGTTACTCTTATCAATCGCTGAAAGTTTAAACGCGATCGTTCAGTCGGTGTAGCTCTGACGAGGAATGAAACTTTTCCTGAGGTGAGGTCACTTGACGTGACCTGGTGACCTGACCTTGAAAGCCCTGGGTCTGAAATTTTCACAACATGTGCAGAAACGATGCATGAACAGGTGTGCCAAAAACGGTGGCGCTCCGCGCCGCCGTTTTTGAAATAGCTGCGAAAAACCGCATGGCGGTGTTCAACCCCCGGCCCGGCGCGGGTTAAAATATCGGACGAATGTCACCTAGTGTCAGGTCATCAGGTCAAATTTGTTGGATAATCGTACTAAAAACTGCAATCATGCCCTTTGCAAAGCTTATTCCGTGGACAGTTGCAGCCTTCCCACACAAAAATGTCAAATTTGACCGTTTTGATCCTCTTATTGATTTGAGCCCGCACCTGAAATATTAACTTTCGCGACCGAGCCTTAAACGAGTTATCGAATGTTATGTTTACAGTGTTTTAGCTCCGTTATGTTAGTGAAACGTGAGAAAAGTTGTCGGAGAACGCTAAAATCAGAGAAATTTGGCTTTCGATGATCTATGGTGATTTTATTATTAAGCTTCCCTAACATGACCAGATTTCTCTGATCACGTTTGTCGCTCTTTCAAACGCTGTTCCGGTTCTCGCCTCGTAGCCCAGAAGCCGAGTTAGAAGGAGCGTGAAACGCCCACGCCTCTCGACTCAACGTGTTACGATAGGGCCACCACCCTGGCGCGGGTTAAGTTGGGGGAGCCTTGAGCCCCAGCAGCTCATCCTTCTATCTCACTATGTTACCCTCATCCTGTCTTGTGATGTGCCATCTTTCGATAACGGCCCTTAAATATGATTTAAGGGCGGCCTGACCTTTGACCTGACCCAAAAAATGACCGAAGTGTTCCCGTCATTATTTTTGACGCTCTTTCAAATGCCGCTTACCGCGTGTCGCTACGTGGCCCAGGAGCCGAGTTGTGTTCAGACACCCCCCCCCCCCCCCGGCCGGCGCGGAAGTCGCGGAGCACCGGCCCGGCGCGGGTTAAGGCGTGTTGCAAAATTGTTGTAATTATAATTACGAAATTTTGCGCACCTGCGTGCAGCAGTTTACCGAAAAAAAAGAAGATAAAAACGGCAGACATCCATTATTCCATGTCACAGAATAGGGGTTTATTTATAACCGTTGACAAATATTTGAGCATCATCGTCTTTCTGACTTTCGGTCGCCGGCCGGGGTAACTTTTTCAAACATTCTCCACCCATGGACACATGTTTTATGGTACATTTAAGCCATAGATTTCGAATCTGATGTCGTTTGAGTCATTCGAGGTCATTTTGAGTTGAATTTAGCAAAGATCAGGTCACTTTGCCGGTCCCGTAGCTCAGTTGGTTAGAGCGTTGGACTCCGCGTGGTGAGAGCACGCGTTCCCGGTTATGACAGTCCGGGTTCGAAGCGCGACGGGCGCTCGACATTTATGGGCCTCCTGACAGGTATGGTTGCGGTTGGTGGCAGGCCGTAGCCAGGCGAAGTCAGCGAGGGGACCGGTCGTGCGCGGCTTTGTGCACACGTTAAACTTTGGACTCTAAATTCTGCCATAGAATCGGAATTGCGCGATCGGAGGGTAGAGGGCAGGGTCATCGCAACAAGCTTCGCTTAGCGGTGGCTCTGTCCTTGTGAATCCTTCCCATCAAAAGGTTCGAACTAAATTAAAAAAAAAACTTTCAGGTCAAAAAATGTCAAATTTTTAAGTTATAATTTTTCAACAAAAAACTATCTATTAGATGCAGTTTGAGCTCAGGAACACGATGGTGCTATTTATATTGGTGTACGATGTCAAATACGTACTGAAAAATTGATTTGGAAAATTTATAATTGTGAATTTTTTGCAATAATGCGTAAAATTTGGCCATTTTTGAAGATATTTAGCTAAAACTTGCTACAGTAAGTCATAAGCAATAAGCATGTGTTCTATCACATATATTCGTTTTTCTTTCGAAAAGTCAAAAAGTTTTTGAAAAAAAATATACAACCATAAATTTTGAATTTTATTATGAACTAGAGGGACAGCATTACGCGCAGCGTAAAGAGGGACAGCATTACGTGCAGCGTAATAAATCAAGTTTCAATAAAATCGGCCCAGTAGCGGCCGAGTTATGGCCAGAATAAATTTGGCGACTCCTCTTGGCCGGTGGTGCTCTGTTTCGGTATTCATTGCCAAAGGTCAATGACCCCCAGCGATGTTTCCGCTCAGTTTGGCAAGCGAAGAAACTAAGCCTAAGGCGCGTGCTCTCTGATCGCCACCGGCCGCGGCCAAAATTCCGCAAAGATGCACCCGCCACGTGCAAACCGCTGAGCGCACCCCCTCCAAAATTTAATACGACAAACAGATGCACGCGTCCGACTTCAGTCGAAAATTTCACCCCCGTAGCCCGCACCATTCCACAGCAATAGCCCGCCAAGCGTGACTGACGCGTCACATACGGACATTTTGATTTTTATATATGTAACTAGAGGGACAGCATCACGCGCAGCGTATAAATCAATTTTCATTAAAATCGACCCAGTAGCGGCCGAGTTATGGCCAGAATAAATTTGGCGTCTCCTCCTGGCCGGCGGTGCTCTGTTCCGGTATTCATTGCCAAAGGTCAGTGACCTGCCGGCTCTGCCTTCCCTCAGTTTTGCAGCGAAGAAACTGAGCCTAACGCGCGTGCTCTCTGATCGGCGCCGGCCGCGGCCCAAAATGCGGCAGAGATGCACCCGCCACGTGCAAACCACCGAACCCACCCCCACCAAAATTTAATACGACAAACAGATGCACGCGTCCGACTTGCGTCGAAAATTTCACCCCCGTAGCCCGCACCGTTCCGGAGCAATAGCCCGCCAAGCGTGACTGACGCGTTACATACGTACAGACATTTTGATTTCTATATATGTAAACTAGAGGGACAGCATTACGCGCAGCGTAAAGAGGGACAGCATTACGCACAGCGTAATGAATCAATTCTTAATAAAATCGGCCCAGTAGCGGCCGAGTTATGGCCAGAATAAATTTGGCGTCTCCTCTTGGCCGGCGGTGCCCTGTTCCGGTATTCATTGCCAAAGGTCAACGACCTGCCGGCTCTGATTTCGCTCAGTTTTGAAAGCGAACAATCTGAGCCTAAGGCGCGTGCCGTCTGCTCGGCGCCGGCCGCGGCCCAGAATGCTGCAAAGATGCGCCCGCCACGTGCAAACCGGCGAGCGCACCCTCACCAAAATTTAATACGACAAACAGATGCACGCGTCCGACTTGAGCCCAAAATTCCACCCCCGTAGCCCGCACCGTTCCGGAGCAATAGCCCGCCAAGCGTGACTGACGCGTTACATACATACATACGTACAGACTACAGACATTTTGATTTTTATATATTCACTTATATAAAAATCAAAATGTCCGTATGTTTTGACATTTTGATTTTTATATATGTAAATATATAAAAATCAAAACGTCCGTATGTATGTATGTATGTATGTGACGCGTCCGTCACGCTTGGCGGGCTATTGCTCCGGAACGGTGCGGGCTACGGGGGTGAAATTTTGGACTTAAGTCAGACGCGTGCATCTGTTTGTTGTATTAAATTTTGGTGGGGGTGCGCTCGCCGGTTTGCACGTGGCGGGCGCATCTTTGCGGCATTTTGGGCCGCGGCCGGCGCCGATCAGACGGCACGCGCCTTAGGCTCAGATTGTTCGCTGCGAAAATGAGGGAAAACAGAGTCGGAGGTCGTTGACCTTTGGCAATGAATACCGGAACAGAGCACCGCCGGCCAGGAGGATACGCCAAATTTATTCTGGCCATAACTCGGCCGCTACTGGGCCGATTTTAAAGAAAATTAATTTATTACGCTGCGCGTAATGCTGTCCGTCTAGTTTACTTATATAAAAATCAAAATGTCCGTATGTATGTATGTATGTAACGCGTCAGTCACGCTTGGCGGGCTATTGCTCCGGAACGGTGCGGGCTACGGGGGTGAAATTTTGGACATAAGTCAGACGCGTGCATCTGTTTGTCGTATTAAATTTTGGTGGGGGTGCGCTCGCCGGTTTGCACGTGGCGGGCACATCTTTGCGGGATTTTGGGCCGCGGCCGGCGCCGAGCAGACGGCACGCGCCTTAGGCTCAGATTGTTCGCTGCGAAAATGAGGGAAAACAGAGTCGGAGGTCGTTGACCTTTGGCAATGAATACCGGAACAGAGCACCGCCGGCCAGGAGGAGACGCCAAATTTATTCTGGCCATAACTCGGCCGCTACTGGGCCGATTTTAAAGAAAATTAATTTATTACGCTGCGCGTAATGCTGTCCCTCTTTACGCTGCGCGTAATGCTGTCCATCTAGTCCCATATATAAAAATCAAAATGTCCGTATGTATGTATGCATGTATGTGACGCGTCAGTCACGCTTGGCGGGCTATTGCTCTGGAACGGTGCGGGCTACGGGGTTGAAATTTTGGACAGAAGTCGGACGCGTGCATCTGTTTGTTATATTAAATTTTGGAGGGGGTGCGTGCAGCGGTGTGCACGTGGCGGGCGCATCTTTGCAGCAATTTGGGCCGCGGCCGGCGCCTAGCAGACGGCACGCGCCTCAGGCTCAGTTTCTTCGCTTGCAAAATTGGGTGAAATCAGAGCCGGAAGGTCACTGACCTTTGGCAATGAATACCGGAACAGGGCACCGCCCGCCAAGAGGAGTCGCCAAATTTATTCTGGCCATAACTCGGCCGCTACTGGGCCGATTTTAAAGAACATTGATTTATTACGCTGCGCGTAATGCTGAGGCCTCTTGCACCAAACTACCTAGCTAGGTAAAATCGAAAAACCGGTTTCAGAATAAGCTAATCTAACGGTGGTAAATTTGCTTGCAATAGCCCAATACATAATCCTACATGTGCTTGCAAAATTTTGCATGCAAATTGTTACATTTGAGACTTGGTCTGGGTATACGATGCAAAATAATCCAAGCATTGGTGCAAGAGGATTTTAGTGCAAGAGGCCTCTGGACACCTAGTGTAAATAATAAAATCCGAGATAGCAGTTTGATAGCGCAGTCTATTCTGAGTCCTCTCATGCAATGAAATTGGATATAGGTTAAAAACTAAGCTCTTGGGAGCGATTGCCGTGGTTCAATGTTTTGCGTCGAAATCGGCCGAACATGACATCACTCTGACGTCATTTCCGGCCGACCTATGGTAGCTACGAAGTTCATATTTTGACACAAGGTGTCAAATTGATGCAGCCGAAGGTACTGAAAGTTTGGCGTCTTGTCGTGAAAGCAGCTATTTTAGGTATATCAATGATTAGGTTCAGCAGGGTTCCATGAGTTCACGCACTGGTGGCTTATTCGACTCGTGAGATTAATTCCATTCAAGGTTATTGACAAAAAGAAAAACGATGACCTCAAACGACCATACAAAGTACCAGCATATACGACGTCATGGAAGGTCCTCAATGCAAAACCTAAGAATCGCTCTTTGCAAAGTGTATGAAATCACGATTAGGTACAGGTGTCTGATAATTGATTACAGGCTTCGATCGTTTCCGGCATCAAAATAATAGTTTCAATGTTTCAATATTTCCCATTGACTTGTAATAGTGAAGTCACGTGACCAGCTTGACCTCGGGTGAAAGCTAGGAAAGTTGGAGGAATTGATGTGAAATCTCAAGAGCCGTTACGATATGCCGTTACTTATTTCATCCCCTGCAAAAAGTTCACCGAGGGCGCTGTAATGCTGCAACTTTTTGCATTGTTCAGAGATTTATTTGTGACGTCATAGGTCAGTAAGCTGAGCCTCAAACTTCTGTTGGCGTAAAAAAAAAATCCAGCTTAAGTCAATGTTCAGGTAGGTATGTCAAATTTCAGCTCACCAGCCTTACAGCGTTGCAAACGATCTCGAGAATCATCTTCTTCTTCATTTTATCTTCATTTTATTTCATCATCATTTCATCATCTTCATTTTATATACTTTTCAAAAGAATCACAATATCTTACGTCATTAGTCCGAAGGGCCTATAACGGGGAACTTTTTGGAATCATTACGGTTTTAGTCAAATTAAGATTTTTCATTGGTCAAACGATAATGACGTAATAAAACAGTATTACCAAAACGTGAGCTGTGAATTTCGTTTGTCTTTTTTGGGAGGCTCTCATAACGACAGCAGCATGGCCCCGCACATGGCACGATGCCAAATGTAGGTAATCTGAAGAAGTTGATGCCTTTTTTGAACTTGGAATTTTATTAGAAAAGTATTAGAGGTTGGTTGCTATTCTTACTAAATCAGAATTGTGTTGGGCATACCAATAGCTAATATGAACATCATGAATTGGGTTTTCATACCTGGTAGAATAAGTGGACTGCTGGATTATTCTGAGCGAAACTGACCTATTTTGCTTTAAAGGGACCCTCCCACCTTCAAAAAAGTTTATGAATTGGCATGAAAGTGATGTCGCTCGGTTCAGAAAGAGCGAAAACGAATATCTACCAAATTTCACCGAAATATATTCACCGGTTTTCAAGATATTAGACTTTTACTTTTGTTTACTTTTTTTGGGATCTCCGCTGTTTCTAGCGACTTTATTTTAGAAGTGCGGCGTTTGCGGCAGATGTTGCGCGCAAATAGCATATACCACCGCGTGCTACAAAACGTTTTAGTCAAACATTTAAAAATCGTTAGATATTTGCGCTGACGTCACACATTCAGAGGGGTATACCTAAGCATTAGCCCCTCTGAATCAAAATGCCGCAATTTTGAAATTCAATATTTCCGATTTAACCCTCGCCCATGTAGGGGGGGGGGGTTGGTGCAACCCCCCCCCTGAGGTTTTTCGGAAATAGTGCAAAAACGGCGGCGCGCAGCGCCGCCAAATTTTGGGTACCTTATGGGGCAAACCTTGCGCATCTTTTGATAAAAAAAATTTGACCGGGTCATGTCAGGTCACGGAGTTATGACGTCACAAAGGGAACAGCCTCCGACCGGATTTTCACAAACTGAGTGCCAACGCCCGAGGTTTCCTGCCGGTGGTACGGAGATCGGTTGATGGATCGTGATGAAACTTCCCATGCATGTTGGGGCAAGTATTGGCTATCATATGGTATAAGAAACTTGACCGGGTCAGGTCAGGTCACGGAGCTATGACGTCACAAGAGGAACAGCGTCCGGTACTATTTTTGAAAAGCGCCCGAACCACTATTTTGCTAATTCTTGTCACCTCAATGGGAATATGCAGCAATATTAGCTTCTATAGGGAGCAAATGGACCTCCCAAATCCAAAAATACAATCAGATTTCAAAAATTTAAATTTTGATTTTTCGAATTTCTGCCGCCGACTGTGACCTTGCCGACTTCCGGCGCTCCCAACGCGCCATTTTTAGAGCTAGGGAAACGAAATACATACCAAACGATAGAGAATTGATCAAGGAACACGATAGTGAAGGTTTCAAGTCGATATCTCCCACCGTTTTGCCGCAATCGCCGCCGAAAGTTGAAAAAAGTCTATTTTTCCGAAAATTTGACCTTTGACCGGTCAAAAGTAGGTCAAATGTTGACCTAGGACCAAAAAATATACCACCAATCGCGAGATCTCGGCGAGAGCAATCCGTTGGTCTTTTCCGCTAAGCTCTACGACGCTCCGTTTTCAAACGCCAAGGGGGGGGGGTCGCACCAACCCCCCCCCCCCCTGCATGGGCGAAGGTGGCAGATCGCCGTTTACGGGCGAGGGTTAAGGCATTTCTCGATGTTGTGAGTGCCGAAACCGGTAATTGTGAGCCAGGGACCCCATTTTGGCTATCTCAACTCAAATCTAATGTTAAGGTGGGAGGGTCCCTTTAAGGTTTGATTTCCTAACATCTGTCCATAGGCGGCGGAACGGGGGAGTGGCACCAGGGCACTGTGCCCCCCATAGATTTTGGCATTTTAACATTAGCCCTACTCACTGTACTGGCGTTGCATGGAAAGAATGGGACCAAAAGTCTGCAGTGCCCCGCCGCCACTGCATCTGTCTGTACTGTTTGTTCATTGAATTAAAGTGGTTGTAGCTTGTTGATAAGATTGTCATCAGTGCTGTCATGAAAAAAATGCAATTGGTCACAAAAAGAAGCAATGTGCATGTTCTTGGTTTAATTTAAATGTAGTACAAAATACGAATGTTCTTGATTTAAAGTCAAATTGAAATTTGAATGATGATACCTAATGATTACAGCTGGTCTTAACCATGTCCACAAGTGACAATTCTCAATTGTATTGCACTGTAAAGTACAATTATTTAGGATAAGGGTTTCATTGGCTACATCTTTTCGTGAGATCCATACAGATCATAGGTCCTCCACAAATTTTTGCCCGCTGGATCCACAGAGATCATAGATCCGACCCCTAAATTTTGTCGAGAGATCCATTCAAATCATAGATCCGATCCCTGAATTTTGTCGAGAGATCCACTCGGATCATAGATCCAACCCCTCTATTTTGTCGAGAGATCCACTGAGATCATAGATCCAGCTCTCGGATCCATGCACATGTCTGATCCCAAGCCACTTAATACCTTGAAATGCATTAATCCAAAACGTTAGAGATGCTTCCAGTTCCAGGAAAACAGAATACAATATCGGCCAGTTTTCACGTAGGTAGGGGAGAACGGGGTAATTTTGTAATTTTGTACTTGTAATTTTGTTACCTCCACCCTCTCTGACCTGGTCACGCCACTGACAATTGCAATCAATTACTTCCAAATGCCGCACTTTTGTCTGCATATATTTTGTGTGTGGCATATTCAATAAGCAAAATCACTGAAAGCCCAATATTACATGGACAGAGCGAACTTCATGCGATTACTAGGTTGAGCCTTCTCCTCATTTGACCCTAACACAGCCTCGGCTGTTATGAACGGATTTTTCGCATGTCCGGCCACAACGTCTGATTTGCATTTTTTGATAATTCCTAGCCCTTTTATCAGTGCAAGCTGCATAGAAGCGTGTCAGAATTACATGCAAGGCAACACACGTCAGTGTTCGGCTCTAAATTAACTTTCTTGACCGACATTGAACAATGCCCGAAAGTGAAGCGAAATTGAAACGAAAGTGAAGCAAAGATCATTGAATAATCGCATGCCGGTTGTGTGAGTGTGAGTGCCAGGCTTTTATTTTCAATTTTCATAAACTATTTCGAGGGTATGAGGGTAGGAGAATGATTGGTTTCGGAACGTGTCACCAAATGTTCCCTTTTACCCTAAACATTGCCGCAAATAAAAAATTATATAAAAAGTTAAAGGCAAAATACCTCTCCAAATTTCTTTACATTGAATTTCCATATCCAGAGGCATCTTTTGACATAATCTTTATGTCAAAAATTTATTGGCCACATTTTGAAAATCAAAAATCAAAAATGTATTAATTTAAAAAATGTTGAGATTTGGAAAATTTTCAAAATATTTTGATTGATTAATTTTCTACAGTCAATGAGGATTCCAATTATATACATATTAATGTAAGTTACTGGCCATATTTTTATATATGAGTCAAAAAGAGGGTTACTTTGAGCATTTTGAAAAATGCCACTGGCTATAACTCGTAAAAACCGTTTGTACTACAACGCTGAAAATAGGAGATTAAGAATCTACGGTATAGATATTAGATAACCCCCTAGGCGCAATTTCATCAAAATCTGAGAGGTAGGGTGTTATGGCTTGGTCGATCTGTCATGGAACGCCCCACCTACCACCCATCACCGTTAAAAGTTGACGATTCTCCAGCTTCCCCTTTGATGAAGAATTCCTTTTGTTTCTGTTGTGTTATGGTCCAACCCCCGCACGGCTGCTGGCCGCGCCTGCGCGCGCCCCTGCCGCCGCCACCGCTGGCCGCCCCGGCTCCGTGCCTGTGAGCGCCTCTGCCGCCGCCAGCTGACTGTGCGCGCCGAGCGGCATGACTGGCGCGGGCGACTAGGCGCGGCGCTCGCCATACTTGTTTTCTTTTTGGACATTCTTCCGGCCTCAACGTATCGCAGTACAATAAATCGCGTTTCCCATTGATTGTGTGCTCTTTCACTCGAAACGAACCAAAACAAAACATGGCGCGGTCGGTTTTGTAATTACGTGACTGAGCAGCTTACAGCGCGATGAAGAAAATTTTGATTCAGGAACTGACGGCGCTGCTGGAGAGGCAGGCGGAGAGAGCCGCCGAGGCCGACAAGCGCCTGGAGCGTTTGGAGAGGCTGCTGTATAGAGAGCCCTCCGCGGGGACCGGGACGGGCACGACGGCCGGAGTGTCAGAGTCGGGGGCTGAGCGAGGCGCTGAGGGATCCGCTGGACCAGCTGCCGCCGCCCGCCGGACTGTCTGCCTGCCGGCGTCGGCGACTCCGACCCCGCACCTGGAGTCGGCCTCGACGTGCAAAGCCCGTGTCGAGTGCAGTGTGCGCGACAGTGAGACAGGAGCGGTGAGCAGGATGGAGAACTCTGAGCCGACGCTCAGACACGCCGTGACAGTGGGGGAAACGTGGAGTGCCCATGTCACGTGCCAAGACCTCTGCGGCACCAAGGGACATTTCGTGGCCCACCTGTCGGCCTACAAGAGGGACCGCAGTCGGCCGAGTGTCGCCCATGCCGCCGCCGCCACCAATCGTCAGTTTCTTGAGCGTTGCCCTACCTGTGGCCGTCGCCAGCACGACGGCGGAGACACGTGTCGCGCCGCTGGCGCCATCTGTCGTGCGTGTGGGGAACGGGGACATTTTGATGTGGTGTGCCACCAGAGGGCCACCGCCACGGCCGATCGTCCAGTGGCCCCATCTGCAGTGACAACAGTATGCGACTCTCCGGGGGTGGCGCTAGTAGCGGTAGCCGCCGGCACCGCCGTGTCACCGCCGCCGGCGGACACGGGCCAAGCCGGGCACACTGCGCTGCAGTCCACGGAGCTGAGTGACGCTGCTGACGTCCACGGAGCCTCGCCGCCGCCGGCGGGGGGCTGGCCAACGCAGACCACGGACAGTAATGAAGCCCCGGACAACGCCGTGTCACCGCCGCCGGCGGACACGGGCCGAATCGGATGTGCTGCGGCGCAGCCCACAGAGCCGGACGGAGCTACGGACGCCTACGGAGCCTCGCCGCCGCCGGCGGGAGGCATTCCAACGTGCAGCACGGACGGAGTGTACGGAGCCTCGCCGCCGCCGGCGGGAGGCCAATCGGTTGCCACCGGCGCCGCCGTGTCGGTGCCGCCGGCAGACACAGGCCGAGGAGCCGGCCGTACCGCGGCGCAGCCCACCGAGCCGGCTGGCGCGCGCGGAGCCTGCCCGCCGCCGGCGGGAGGCTGGCCAGCACAGACCATGGAGGCAGCCCCCGGCGTGTCACCGCCGCAGGCGGACACGGACCGAGCTGGATGTACCGCGGCGCAGCCTACAGAGCCGGCTGACGCCCACGGAGCTTCGCCGTCGCCGACGGGAAGCCTTCCCACGCGGACCAGCCATGGAAACGAAGCCGCTGGTGACGCCGTGTTGCCGCCGCCGGCGGACACGGGCCAACCCGGGGCCACTGCGGTGCAGCCTGCAGGCCCCGATGCAGCGGCTGTGGCTTACGGAGCCTCGCCGCCGCCGGCGGGAGGCCTACAAACGCTGAGCACGGGCCGAGGTGCCGCTGCCGGCCCCGCCGTGTCACCGCCGCCGGCGGACACTGGCCAGATTGGGTGCACCGCAGCGGGCAGTCTACCAGGCCGGCTGCCGCCTACGGCGCCTCGCCGCCGCCGGCGGGAGGCCTACCCACGCGGACCAGGGACGGAGGTACAGCCGCCGGCTACGCCGTGTCGCCGCTGCCGGGGGACACCAGCCAAGCCGACTGTTGTGCGGCACAGCCCACCGAGCTGAGTAAGACTACTGACGTCTACGGAGCCTCGCCGCCGCCGGCGGGAGGCATGCCAACTCGAAGCACGGATGGAGGCCCAGCCGCCAGCACCGCCAAGTCGCCGCCGCCGGCGGGCACCGGCCAAGCCGGCTGTAGTCATGCGGCGCAGCCTACCCAGCTGGCTGACGCCTACGGAGCCTCGCCGCCGCTGGCGGGAGGCCTGCCAGTACGGAGTGGGGACGGAGACCCACCCGAACAAATGGGAGCGACTCACGCCGCCGCGCTCCTCCGTACGCCGCAGGGATGCGTGTCCGCCGGTGACAAGTCCAACCGGCGCGGTGACACGAACCTCGGTGACACCACCCTCCACTCGGTCGAGGTGGTGGATGAGCTGTCCGACCGTCGATGACGAGGTGTGGGAGGACGCTGAGGACCCGCTTCACGCAGCTGCCGTCGCAGCTATGCTCGCTGAGCGGGATACGGAGTGCGACGCGCGTCTGCCGCCGCTCGTGGCCCCGAGTCTAAGGGTGACCACAGCCGCCGCTGACCGCGACCCGTGGCCGCCACCGACACCGGAGCGACGCCTGCCGCGGACCTCCCCGTGCGACGGCGGGCGCGTCCGCTGCAAGAAGCGCCCGAGACGCCAAGAGAGCGCAGGCGCCGCCGTCTGCACCGCGCTGCGGTGGCCTTGTGCGCCCGGACCCCGGAGTGTCTGCTGTGGCGCCTTGGGGTGAAGACGATGTGATCGTCTTGGGGGGAGGTGTTGTGTTATGGTCCAACCCCCGCACGGCTGCTGGCCGCGCCTGCGCGCGCCCCTGCCGCCGCCACCGCTGCACCGTGGGGACTTATGCCATCCTAGCACGCATTAAGTGGCAAGATAAAGTATTTCGATTTCCACTTTTTTGTTATTCATTCCACGTAAAATTGTCCAGCGCATCCGAATCACACCTTAAATCGTCTGTAAAATGATTGTTTATGCCTCAAAAAACCTCTCAAAGTGTAGCTTCGTCCTGACCAGCGTCGTGCTACCTGCATACAGCGAAAAAGCACACTACAATAAAACGCCCTCTCACTCGTTTCCCTGAACAGCAGGTTATAGTTGCGACATGTTTTCATTATCTTTGACTTATAAGGAAGCTGATGGCATGCACGAAAATTTCCAAAATTCATCCAAATGTATAATTTTTGACCGAAATGCTAAAAATGTTAAAATGCTTCTTGATTCACAGAGTTGAAAAGCAAACTATTGCCTTACAAAGTTTGATACGCGGTGTTACGCGTGGAAATGTATATCAAAATGTTCTCCAATAATTTCTGCATCGGGGGCAGCTCTCATTTTTTGCCGAAATTTGCCTAAACCAGTCACTATGAGACGTCAAAGCAGACGGTGCCGCGTGGTTTCTTACGCCCCGCCGGGCCGCGCCGCGGCGGGTTACCCGACCGCAGCACACCGCCTGGGGGTTTCCGGTCAGTATAGGAGTTGGGAGGAGGGAGGAAGGGGGTGATACCATGTTGACATTATTTTTCTATCGCCAAATGTTCTTTTTGAACAAAACAACAACACCCTTGCAACGCTGCGTCCATTTTATTGGCTATCGCCGCCAATGTTCACCTTATTGAACTTCAGTACAGAGCTTTGATATAGGTAAATCGAAAAATGCTGTAACTTTGTAAAGTGAGGTTGGAGGTTTTTGGGGTGCTAATCACGAATTTCAAGCTAGTTTTGATCGAGGATGATGTTTTCATGCTAGACCGGGTCAGGTCAGGCCCGACCAGTAGGTGTCTTGCCGGCTATCCATAGAAGGTGGGCGTCGATTACCTTTAACAGCTTCGTAGCATGTTCCGTTAGGCACCAAAACTACTTAAATCTTCAAATGGGTGTTAAGTTCGAAATAAGCTCCAAGCACTTATCTAGAAAAATCGTATAACTTGAAAAAGTCAACTAAGGTCATCTAAGGTAAATGACCTTGATTTGACCTTAACGTGACCTTAAAATGCAGAGAACAAACAGCATTTCATACCTTGGAGAGTTAACAACCACAACAAGACTGAAAACGCGCCGATAATGTGCGCTGATAAGCGCCAAATCGATACCAGCCTGACATGGTCTGGTGAAACAGGTCACAGGTCAAATTTTTATTAAGGTCAAGGTCATGAAATTTTAAGTGTGTGAGTAACATTGATCGAATCGAAGGTATAGAAAGTTTCGTCGTGATCCGCCACGTTTTGCTTGAGTTAGTATGCGAAAAGTCGAGGACAGAAGTCTGTGCGACCCCCTCCCCCTTTAAAAGTGCAAGGACTAACAAAGTGCAAAGGTTAAGCCCGAAATGCCTTTTGGTGATTGGGCTAGACATGGACAAATATCTACTTCTAAAACGATTGTAGTTTCGTTCTACTTTTTTAACGCTTCCACGCCCAAGATGCATTGCTAGCCGAAAACGCTTCAGTGCTAAGTCCGTGGGGAGGGGGCGGGGGAGGGATGGGGCCAAGCAGGAGAGCCAACCATGTTGTCAGGGATCATACACCCTAAGCCTAACCATTTGAAGGTGAAATAAAATTAGTTAAGGTAGCGGGGATGCGATATAAATAAATTCGTGCTAGGATCGATAAAAACCCCACAGTGCGCTGGCCGCCCCGGCTCCGTGCCTGTGAGCGCCTCTGCCGCCGCCAGCTGACTGTGCGCGCCGAGCGGCATGACTGGCGCGGGCGACTAGGCGCGGCGCTCGCCATACTTGTTTTCTTTTTGGACATTCTTCCGGCCTAAACGTATCGCAGTACAATAAATCGCGTTTCCCATTGATTGTGTGCTCTTTCACTCGAAACGAACCAAAACATAACAGTTTCCACAGCGTTATTGACTACTGCGCCATTTCCCTCACTCAATGAAAGGAAGCCATATATCTATATGTAAAAAAAAAAACTGATGCTCAGCTGGTGGCAGCATTTTGTTGAATGTGAGGCGAGGGTGTGTTCCACAGAACCGTGCTCCTCGTCCTCCGTGCCGGTACGGCAAGACCGAACGCACCGACTAACACATCATTGTCCAGCTTCCCACGATGAATGTGGAATAAAACATGATATCGTACTGTATGAATCTAGACTTGATGGAGCGCACTTTAAAATGTGAGAGTAAAACCAAGTAGTCCAGGTCGTCAGAGCGCCTGTCAGAGTAACGAGCTAACCACATCAGAAACTTGTGCTGCACTCGCTCGAGCCTTGTCAGGTGAGATGCAGCCGCTCCAGCCCATATGACACATGTCATATGTCCGCGAGGACATATGACACGATCCCAGCTGCATGCAACTCATTCTTGCTCCATGACCCGACCACCGACTTCTTTACTGGTAGTTCATACTCATTTCAAACACGCGCTATCGGCTTCACAATTACGCAAGGCACTTTCATGTGATCTTTTACATCATACTCACGTGCTTTACTTTTATCGATCTTGTTTTATCGAACGTTTATTCTTATGTAGGTACTGTCATCTTGTGTATTGCTTGTGTGTAACTGACTTCGTCAGTAAAAGGGCGATGGGCCTGTTGGCGATCTGATAAATACAGAATACAGAATACAGAGGCCGGAGGCGTATGCGAGCACTGAACAGGTTAAGACAATACCGGCATGGTGCAGCAGAATACGTATTATAATGCTAAACGCTCATTGGCAGTCGCAGGGTGGGGGATGAGGGGAGCTTAGGGTCAAAGATCCCCAAGGCAAATCAGGGGGCCATCAATGCCATCATATCATTTTCCCCTTCCAAGCAGCCGATGGGCCCCATGTGTGTATGGGGCCTGGCCCTTCTCCGATTGTCGCGAGGCTCAAGAAACCCACGCCAGCTATTAAGCTCCCATACCGGTCTTTAAGGGTCCTGCACTGATCTCTGAGGGCCCTTTAGTGGCGGTCAAGCATGCCCACATTGACGGCTGAGGAAGGACACTGACCTCTGAGGCAGTAGCGGCGGAACACGTTATACTTCACACTTTTTACAAATACGGATTAAAACCCAATGCCGTGAGAGCTGCTCTGGCAGTATTTATTAATTTTAAATGTATTAGTATGCGGTGGGGGATGGGGGGGGGGCATTGCCGACTTTTGGTCGCATCCTTTCCATGCAACGCCCATAGAGCTAATATTAAAATGCCAAAATCAAAGAGGGGCACGGTGCCCCGGTGCCCCCTGTTCCGCCCGTTCCGTCACCTATGCTCTGAGAGCAGACGGACACGCCTTTAGTTGTTCTACCTTACGTGAAGGGGGTCACAGAGAGAGTTACACGCGCGGTCAAACCGTTTGCCCGGGTTGCTACCAGGCCAGAGAGGAATTTGAAAAGCTTTTGGTGCACCCCAAGGACAAGAGGGACATGTGTCACAGGACGGGCCTGGTCTACCAGTATGAGTGTGCTTGTGAAAAAAAAAAAATACATAGGAGAAACGTGTCGTAGCATTAGAGCGAGAGAAACAGAGCACAAGAGGGCAATACGCAACTTAGACGAGAATCATTCAGGACTAGCCAAACATGTTATAGAAACGGGCCACTGTGTCGCTTGGGGAGATGTGAAAGTCTTAGCTTACGAGTCTGACTGGAGGAAACGAAAAATCAAGGAGGGTATTTTTATCGACAAGGCGAGAGGAAATGTGCTGAATGTGAAACCTGAGCCCTGATCGGCGGCCGGCTAGTACTCTTGCCCGCGCTCACATACGTGCACGTTACCCCGGCAACGGGCTATTGACCAATGAGAAGCGAGAAAAGTGTTACGTCACTGCGATTTTTCATATATCTGTGCCCCCCGACGTGACGTAGTGTGCTCGCGCGCGTGCAGTGTCTCTGCGATCGAAAAAGAGCGCTAGCAGCGCGCCACTCGACGCCGCAATTGTCAAAAGCGGCGTGTTAGTATGCTTTATTATGAATGATGTGTGTAAAAGTGAGTTTTTATGTTGTTAATTTGGAGGAAATGGTTGGAATAAAATAAGTTTTTTATATCTGTTGGTTGGAGTTTTTATTCAAAAGATTACGGTCTATAGCATTGATATTTACTGAAAATACCTTCGTTTGAATAAATTGCCAATATTTGGCAACTGAAGTGTTAGGTAAGCCTAAATGATTGTGAATTTTAATAATTTTGATAATGAAGTGTATTTAAAACTGTACACGTCCAGCAGTAGGTCTTAGAGCTGGGTCTGTATGAGGGTGTACCCGTGGTCAGCCATTTCGGCTGGGCCGTCTCCGACTGACCGCTGGTCTGAATAGGCTCCAGACTACAGCCTGCAACGTCGCGGCCGGCATGGCCGAGTGGGTCAATCGCCCGCCCGGCAGAAATCTGAGCCCGGGGAAGTCCTGGGTTCGAGCCCCGGCGGCTGTTGCTTTTCTGGTGAGCTGCATTTTCCTCGGTCTGGTGGATGAGGCTCAGCCGGCGGCCGCCCGGCCCCTCTTTTGGACTGCGGGTGCTGCCACCTGCCCGGCTGTGGCGGCTGATGAGCGGCTCCCCGACTCCTTCAGCTTGCTGGCCATCTTGCGACGGTCTCGGCAAAAACCGATGACACAGGCCAGCTGCTGGATCCTGCTGCTCTGCTTGCTGTCCGGCGACATACAGACCAACCCCGGCCCAGCTCTTCGAGTCTTCCAGCAGAACATAAACAGCCTGAAGGGGAAACTCGGAGTAATGCGGTCTCTTGCGGGAGAGCTGTCCGACTACCACGCCATCTGTCTGACAGAGACAAAGCTGGGTCAGAGCATAGGCGACGCGGAGCTCCAGATGGGCCTTTCTGACTTCACCTGGTTCCGGAAGGACAGGGACGAGAACGGCGGTGGGGTGGCGTGCGGCATCAGAACGGCCCTCTCTCCAGTGCGCCGGATGGACATGGAGACAGAGTGCGAGTGCCTGGTCATACAGGTAGGCACTGCGCGACCAGCATTCCTGGCTGTCTGCTATCGACCTCCGAGTGACGATGAGAGCCTGGAGAGGGTGGCCGACCTGCTGAGAGGACTGCACCGCTCAGACCGACCCTTCCTAGCCGTCGGTGACTTCAATCTCCCAGAAATCACGTGGAACCAGGACAAGGAGCCCACTCTGAAGAGGCATACCACGAGAGCCGTCAACTTCGTTGATGCGCTTGCAGAGTGTGACGCCCACCAGTCCGTCTTTCATGCAACTCGTGGTGAAAACACTCTGGACCTGGCGATTGTAAGTGGCGGGGCAGTGGTCTCCGAGGTGCGAGACAAACTTTTTGATAGTGACCATCTTGTTGTGCAGACCTTCTTTGCTGTAAATACAGGTGCTGCCCCCCGTGTTACCAGATCAAAGGTGTATAATTGTAAGCGTGCTGATTGGGCTGGCCTCAAACGAGCTCTCAGTCTGGTACCGTGGGATTTACTGCACTGTCTTGACGTTGATGCTGCTGTAACACTCTTTTATGATTTTTCGTTCGCCGCTATTAATGACTATGTACCAATGATCACCCTGCGCAACAAGTTTCCTCCGTGGTTTGATCGAACCGTCCGCGACCTCCTGCGTGCTAAGGAGAGCGCCTTTAAGCGCAAGAAGGCCAACCCAACTGATGAAAACGTGGCGCTGCACGCACAGGCGAGAACTGAATTCAAGTTGCAGGCAGCCAGGAGCTATCGGGACTACCTCCTCGGCCTTATCCGCGACTTCAACGAGAATTCCAAGCGGTTCTGGACCTTCGTCCGCTCCCTAAAGTCGTGCGGAAGAGTATCGCCAGTGCTGGAGCTCAACGGACGTGTGGTCAGTGACGCGGAGGACCGGGCTAACTGCTTAAATGTTACATTTTCTAAAAAGTTCAGCGACCCACTCGTAGATGTATATCCGGAGGCCCATCAGTTAGGCGCACCTGGCCTGTCGGAGTTTTCTGTACCGGATGGTCGCGTCGCCCACCTTCTTCGAGAGTTGAGTGCCCACAAGGCCTGTGGACCTGACGGCCTCAGCGCTCGTATTTTAGCTGAATGTGCGGATGAATTTGCAGTCCCTCTTGATATTCTCTGTCGTATGTCACTGGCCTCCGGCGTTTTCCCCACCGTATGGAAGCGGGCTCACGTCATTCCGGTACACAAAAAGGGTTCAAAAAAGCTTCCAGAGAACTACCGACCTGTTTCGCTATTGTCCATTTGTTCAAAAATTTTAGAGAAGGTGGTGAGCGAAAGCTTGCTTCACGCCTGTCTCCCGGCACTGCCTGACTCTCAGCATGGTTTCATTCCCCGCCGCTCTTGCGTGTCTAACCTTGCTTGTTTTATGGATCACTGCCAGAGGTCGCTCTCTGAGGGACTGCAAACCGACGCTATTTACACCGACTTTTCATCCGCTTTTACCAGTGTCAACCACAGGCTGCTTTTATACAAACTTCGTCACTCTTTTAAAATCACTGGACCCGCCCTTGGCTGGATTGAGTCCTACCTGCACCAGCGCTCCCAGCGAGTCATTATCGATGGGAAGCGCTCTGACTGGCTGCCGGTGCTCTCCGGAGTGCCGGAAGGCAGTATTTTGGGCCCGATTCTGTTTAGCTGCTATGTTGCAGATATTCCGAGATGTATCAGCAATGGTTGTCTTGCCTACGCTGATGACGTCAAGATTTTTCACCGCGTCAAAAATCACAAAGACATTGATTCTCTTCAGGCTGATCTGGACCGCCTTTGCGAGTGGTCAAAATTCTGGCGCTTGAAACTCAATCCATCCAAATTCAAGGTCATCACGTTTACTCTACGAAAGTCTCCATTCATACACTCGTATACTCTGGACAGTCACCGACTTGAGCGTTGTGAGCATATCCGTGACCTTGGAGTGATTTTAGACAGTAAGCTCACCTTTGCCCAGCACGTTGACGAGGTGACCAGGAAGGCTAACCGCATGCTTGGCTTGCTCATTCGGAGCATGCAGACCGCGCCATGTATGCGCGGAACTAGGTTCGACCATCGCCCCGTGATGACTGCCTATATCGCCCACGTCCGGTCGGTGATTGAGTATGCCAGCGTCATATGGTCAGGGGCTGCTGTAACCCACATGGCCCGCCTAGAGCGTCTCAATCACCGCTTTCTTATGTGGCTAGCTGCAAAAACACAGGGTAGGTGTCCTTCTCTGGACTACCAATCCCTTTTAAATCACTTTAGATGTCAGTCAATTAAGGCACGCATGACACAGGCTGATATAACTTTTATGCGTTCTATCTTTAGCGGCCGGATTGACTGTCACGAGCTGGTGGCGAAATTCAGCCTTGTCACTCAGGTTAGGCGTTCTCGGCACACAGGCCTTTTTCATGTCCCATTTGGCAGAGTTAACGCTGTGAAGTGTGGCTTGTTTATTCGACTACCCAACCAACTAAACAAATTCTTACACGAGCATTCGGAGGCAGACTTCTTCCAGCCGTCATGTCATTGGAGAGCACTACTGCTCCGCTTTGCGAGTAGTCAGGGCACTTTTAATGAGTGATATCGACTGATGTCAGCCAGC
This sequence comes from Amphibalanus amphitrite, assembly GCF_019059575.1. Taxonomy (NCBI): domain Eukaryota; kingdom Metazoa; phylum Arthropoda; class Thecostraca; order Balanomorpha; family Balanidae; genus Amphibalanus; species Amphibalanus amphitrite. The sequence goes on along the minus strand of NW_024883468.1, from coordinate 49,660 downwards.
ACTCTTTGCTACTTACTTTCTGTGATCGCGTCTAGTGTATGTGTATGTATGCTGGGAGGGGATTGTATGTGTGTAGGGGAGGGCAGTGCGGGTTGAATGCCTGAGGGGGTGGGATGGGAAATTTTATTGCGACTGCAGCCTTAATGTGGGCCTCGGCCTGTGGTTGTTATGAAATAAATAAATGAATAAATAAAAATAAATAAAATGATGCGTAAAAAGGTAAGAGACACCCTGATTATCATTTGAGAAACGAAAATATATGAATTTCCCTTATAAGACTCGGTCAATATGCTACTCCGCGGTTTATGCCCCGAGGGTGTCCGAGGGTTCCCGTTAGTTTGTCGTTGGCGCTCGGCTCGCGCGCGAGCCGACGTCATCGCCCGTGACGTCGGCTCGCGGAATGCGTCATACCCTGCACACAAAATAGCCGGCTGCCGAACAGCGCTCTGGGCGCTGATCGGCGGCCGGCTAGTACTCTTGCCCGCGCTCACATACGTGCACGTTACCCCGGCAACGGGCTATTGACCAATGAGAAGCGAGAAAAGTGTTACGTCACTGCGATTTTTCGTATACCTGTGCCCCCCGGACGTGACGTAGTGTGCTCACGCGCGTGCAGGGTCTCTGCGATCGAAAAAGAGCGCTAGCAGCGCGCCACTCGACGCCGCAATTGTCAAGAGGCGGCGTGTTAGTATGCTTTATTATGAATGATGTGTGTAAAAGTGCGTTTTTATGTTGTTTATTTGGAGGAAATGGTTGGAATAAAATAAGTTTTTTACATCTGTTGGTCGGAGTTTTTATTCAAAATATTTCGATCTAAAGCATTGATATTTACTGAAAATACCTTCGTTTGAATAAATTGCAGATATTTGGCAACTTAAAGGGACTATCCCACCTTCCAAAATGTTGTTAAAACCAGTTAAATTGTGCCCGACTTCATAGATTGGATGACCAGGAACACGGTTCTGGCATTTATTTTTCATTAAACATCTTAGGCTTCCCATATTCCAAACACAAACTTTCAAATATGTGACGTCACAGCCCAAAATTACCTCCTTCCCCAGGCCACATTACTGTCATAAAGCTGATTCTTTTTACTCTGTAGGCACCACAACAAAGTTCAGACCAAGTTTTAAGCGATTTTTCAACGAACAACCCCATTTAAATCAGAATGACTAAACGAGGTGACGTCACACTAACGGTCGCTCCATGTTGAAGATAGGGCCTTGTACAAGGCCCATTTTCAAATGAAGGGAACGAATTTCTTCAACACCAAGAGGCCGCGGGGGTTGCAACCTAGATAGATAGTGGTTTCTGAACCTCGCCGCAAACTTGGCTATCTCAACTCAAACCCCATGTTAAAGGTGGGATAGTCCCTTTAACCCGCGCCCCGCTGGGGGGGGGGGGCAGAATCTGCCCCCCCTCCCGTTTTTCGCCAGTAACTTCTAAACGCGTTACGCCAGCGACGTCAAACTTTCGGTACATTATCATACATCAATTTGACATGTTTCCTGAAAATTTGAGCGAAATCCGTCGGAAATTTTTTGAGAAATTGACGTTTTAGTGACGTCATGTTCGCCATTTTCGCCTCAAAAACGGCAAAATTTCAAACGCCGCTAACATCTTGATTTTCAAAGGAATCAAGACGTAACAAAAAAAGGTTATACGTGATTCTACTTTGTCTATCAAATGGCTATCTCGGTTTTTTGAAAATTTTGGATTTTGGCCCAAAATTTTTCAAAAAACTGACTTTTTTGGGAAAATAATTATAAAAGCCAAAATTTTGAGTGTATCGAAAAAACCGGAATATATGTCAGAGAAGAGGTCTATGTGCACCTACATACCAATTTTTAGAAAAATCGGTTCAAAAATGTGGGAGTTATTCCAAATTTTATGACGTCACGACAAACAAAAATTTTGAAAAATGATTTTTTTGGAAGTTCTAGACCTCGTACGGAAACGAAAATAGCACCATTCGATTCGCGGTGAAAAACTGCATCAGATAGGCACCTTTTTAGGCCTTAACAAGCAACTTCAAAATTTGACCTTACTTGACCTGACCTTGACCTGACCTCGACCTGAAATTCGTCCAGAGGTGGTCCATATCACTTATTGAGTGTGCCTATTGAATTCTATGAGTAAAATGACCCATAAAACATGCGTCGCACATGCCCTTTTCTATATTTTGTTTTTGGTGACCTGACCTGACCTGACCTGACCTGACCTTGACCTTGACCTTTGAATGACATTGTATGCAACGAATATTGTCTTGGTAGTCTAAGAACACGTTTTGGGCAATCAGTCTCAGTCCATTCTTCGGCAACTACGGTGCAAGGCCGATACTGTAGAAATTTGCATTTTGTACCCTTGACCTGACCTTGACCTGACCCCTGACCTACTTAAGCAACAACATTTGGGCTCTTAAGATCCGCCTTGTTGAAAGCTTTCGATTGCCGTTTTCCCCGTCTTTCTACGACCATCGGTTCGGAAGTTAGACAGGGGGGGCAGAATCTGCCCCCCCCCCCCCCCCAGCAGGGCGCGTATGGCTGAATAGCCCAGCGGGGCGCGGGTTAAGTGTTAGGTAAGCCTAAATGATAGGTAAAAAGGTAAGAGACACCCTGATTATCATTTGAGAAACGAAAATTTATGAATTTCCCTTATAAGACTCGCTCCATATGCTACTCCGCGGTTTATGCCCCGAGGGTGTCCGACGGTTCCCGTTAGTTTGTCGTTGGCGCTCGGCTCGAGCGCGAGCCGACGTCATCGCCCGTGACGTCGGCTCGCGGAATGCGTCATACCCTGCACACAAAATAGCCGGCTGCCGAACAGCGCCCTGGTGTCATGGTGGCAGATGTGTATCGAGTGCTCGGCTAGGCGACTAAATGATAGTTCAATGTTCATGCGGTGTATTTTTGTTTTATTGTGCTTATTCATGTACGCGAATTCGTCAACGAAGTGGAACGCTACGATTTACGAAACGAGCTTTTCTCGAATATCTGCGCCACTTTAAGTTTAAGTGGCGTTTTTTGAATTTTGAATTGTTTTGTATTTACGTGTTTATCTGTCTTTTTAACAGGGCTGCGGAGTCGATGGATTTTCGGCGACTCCGACTCAGACTCCGACTCCGGCTTTCAAAAACCAGCTCCGACTCCGACTCCGACTCCGGGCAGAATTGTCGACTCCGACCGACTCCAACTCCCGACTCCGACTCCGCAGACCTAGCAGGGCTGCGGAGTCGACAGATTTTCGGTGACTCCGACTCCGACTCCGGTCACAACTGTCGACTCCGACCGACTCCGACTCCGACTCCGACTCCGACTCCGCAGCCCTGCTTTTTAAGAATTCTATCCAAGGCTGACGAAGGAAGCTGTAACGCTTCCGAAAGCTCCCAATAAAAACTTAAAGCTGTTGTTTGAACAATATTTTACCAAACGAATCCGTCCCAGCTCAACAACAACATATATAATCATAAACTGATTAACCAACTAAGGTTACCGCCTCAGAGAGTTATGACCAGTGGCTTTGAGTCCGACAAGTGAGCGGGTATGAGCGATGCGGAGAGAATTCCATGCATACAGTTTTCTTTACATTGAATTTCAGGTCCCTGGACAGTGCAAACTCTTCGGACTTGTCTACTAATTTCTGCAGCCCTGCCCCTGCCCTCGATGGCGAGAGCAGTACAATATCGTCTGCGTAAGCCAGAGCATTCACAGGCTGACCATCAATATGACAGCCAACATTCATTGCCCTCAAACTCTCAAGGAGTTCATCAATATAAGCACTAAATAACAGTGGAGATAAGTTTCCACCCTGTCGGACACCATTTGTAACAGAGATTTGACAGTACTCCATAACTTTACATACTTGAGAGGTAAGCTTACTGGTCTGTAGTTACCCGGCTCACTTTTTTATCCTTTCTTGTATATCGGCACAACTCTTGCTCTTTTCCATTCCTGTGGGAGGCTACCTTCTTCCAGGGTCTTGTTGAACAGCCTGGCAAGAGGAAGTGCCAGCTCATCTGCACATCTCCTAAGTACAATGCTTGGGATACCATCTGGTCCAGCTGATTTGTTCTTGTTACGAGCGAGCGAGCGCAGCGAGCGAAGCGAAGTCTTTTCAATATAACGGAAAAATCTCAGTATGAGCGGCCCGGCCCGGCCCGGCCCGGCCTGTAACGCTTTTGAGAGGCTTATATCTCAGCAACCGCTGGACCGATTGGCCTGCGGTCTTTTTTGCTGGGTAGCCCCATCCCTTCTACCCCGTAATTGACTACTTTTGATACATCTCAGTGCCCGTCGTGGCACGTGCCACGTGAAAAGTCAAGGGTGTTCAAGCAGTTTTGCAAAAGTAATGATTTTGAGAGGCCCATATCTCAGCAGCGGCTTGAGCGATTGTCTTGCGGTCATTTTTATAGGGTAGCTGCATCCCTTCTACCAAAGGTCGGATACTTTTGGTCTATGTCAGTGACCCCCACTGCACGTGCAAAATACAACAATAAGAGGTGCCAAATTCGTTCCCATTTCAGTAACTCGGTAATTACTGAGGCGATTTCGCTGAAACTTGGCATACAGGTAGGCACCCACCAGGCAATGCATTCCCATGTGTTGCGGTTAGGGTGCTGCTGCACGTGCGCACGTGCAGGGGGCGTTTCCAGATCTCGAGAACGGCTGGGCCGATTGCGCTCAAATTTGGTACACGGTTGGGGACCGGTTAGTAGGGTGCCGTGCAAAAGTCGGTTTGGACCTCGTTTGCACGTGCGCACGTGCAGAATGCCGCTTCCAGATCTCAGGAACGGCTGGGCCGATTGCGTTCAAATTTGGTACACCGCTAGCGACCGGTTAGAAGGGTGCTTTGCACAAGCCCGTTGGAAGTACCCTCTCGCCCTTCTGCACGTGCAGGGCTCACTATCTCGCTCGCTCGTTCTTCGCCCAAAAGGCGTTTTACTGGTTTAGTCTTTCAAACTCTTTCTTTACCAATACCTACCTCAGTCACTTCAATATCTTCTATGGTATTTTCTGGATCCACTCTGGCTGGACATTGTGGAATCACATCACTAGATTCCAGTAACAAACACTGACGTAAAATATTTTTGGAGAACATCTGCTGCTTCTTTCTCGGTTTCAGTAAGTCCTCTTTTCCTTCTTAGTGCTTGTATTACCGGTCTTGTTGTATGCTGCGTGTGAATGTACTTGTGTAATGTCTTGGGATCTTCTTTGATGTTGCTTAGCAATGATCTTTCATACTTTAACTTATAGGTACCTTAGCTCTCTTATCAAGGTGGTTGCCCTGTTCCTCTGTGAGGTAGGTATATCTCTTGTAGTCCTCATCTGTTCTACACCTTTTTAGGCGCAATTTCAAAAATTTAAAGACCAAATTCAAAAAGTTTACATTCAAAATGCACGTGAACGTTTTGAATTTGGTCTTTAACTTTTTGAAATTGCGCCTAAAATGCTGTAGTCTCACAATAATTCTTGAATGTTTTGTGCTTGAGTTTAATTGACTTGGTTATCTGGTGCTGTCTTTCTGTTGGTTCTCCTTTTGAACAGTGGCACATTTGACTTCAGGCTTGTCTCTAATGCATTTTTAATCATTCTCTTTCCTCGAAAACTACAGGCTATCGTAATTCAAACAGTTTGGTCTCAGTCTGGAATCAGGACAGGAGCGCCAAGGACACGTCTCGCCAGGCCTGCACGACGTGAGGAAGTGTGAAGAAATAAAAATATATGCAGATATACATATACCTATTTTTAAAATATTGATGTAGCGGACATGTTAAGTACCAAATTCCACATAAAATGCTGAAAATTTGATGTTTCTATCTCGAATCCTTCTTTCGTTATATAACAAAACACCTCAAAACTGTCCCTTAAGCCGCGAGTTGCTGGGGGGGGGGGGCGTTAAACGCCCCCACTTTTTTCGCCGGGCCATAGCATAAAAACGGCGCGCCGCAGGCGCGCCAAATTTTGGGTACCTACCTGTAGAGAATTGATTGAAGTTTATTGTGACAAAGTTTCAAAAAAAATAGATCGGAAAATTTTTGAGATATCGAGGTTTTAGTGACGTCATGATTTCTGAGTTTTCGACCAAAAACGGCATATGTTCAAAAAATCATATAAAATCACAGAATAGACATACAGACATGCCGTAAACGCCATTAGACTGCCAATACCATGAACAATCAAATGGCTATCTTCGATTATTGATTATCGTTCCGCATTTTCCAAAATCTTGAACTGAATCTCGGCAATTTCTCGTGACTACTTCACCACCATGATACATGCATTTTTTAAATTTAACTTTTTGAGCCAAACACGTACACATATGATAAAATGAATGTCACCATCGTGTTCTACGCCTCAAATTACCCCTAAAACATGTGTCACAGGCTGCGAATATCAGTTTTGATTTTCGGGGATATTTGCCTACCCGGTTGACCTGACCTTGACCCTGACCTATGCTTGATTGACCTTTACATGGAGCTGACACTCTTGTAGGCCTTATATGATGGATTGTGCACCGTTTTGACAGAGTTTATGACGAGAGGCGCCAATTGCGAAGTCCTGAAGTCCATGCTACTGAAAGCCCGATTTCAGGTGTTTGACCTGACCTTGACCCCACCTGTGACCTCAAAATTCAACTTTAAAGTACTCATCTGAAGCGTCTCGTCGCGTTCTTTCGTTTGCCGCCTCGTGCGTTTCGCTGCGCCTATTGGTTCTCGAGTTATCGGCTGGGGGCGTTTAACGCCCCCCCCCCGCTCCCGCAAACTGTGGGTGGCGAAATACCCCAGCAACTGCCGGGTTAACACCGTTTTATGGTAATGACGAGAAAGGCAAGATTTATAAAATATATATATTTTGCCCACCACCCCCACCAATTGAAAATCTTTGGCCACACCTATGTTACCTACCCACCCATGAATGTCAGTTGGGGAAACTATGAGGCGAAAATCAAAAAATTGATTGGTCAATAAATGGACTTTTGATGACCATATATTGGCATGAATGCAGCCCCGCTACTAAGGGTGAAAAAACGGTATAACAAGCCGGTACTTGTGGTATCACGTCCACTTATCGGAGAGAAAAGGCTTCCATTTTCCACTAGGAATTGGCATGATTTGATTAAATTTGGCAAATTGACTCGAAAATGGTGATAGGAAAATGGCTTTTCTGCAGGTTCTGGGTGTCACAATCAGCTGGCCATTCAATAAATGGATTGGTGTTTTGAAAGAAAATTGTTAAGATTTAATTTAATTACAATAAACAAAGAAATTTAATTTTAAAATAATAACTTAAACACAATTAGAAAAACCATAAACAAAATAATAAAAATAATGACATTTTACACCACAGTACTGCTTACATTTTTTGGCATGTCTGTTTCGATCCACCATATTTGCCAATCACTGATTGACCTTGTGTTGTAACTTGTAACTCTGCAATTTAGAGCCGCCAGTTAATTGTGCACCGAGTGAGTGTGGGCCTTGTGTGGTTAAAAAACATTCTCATGCCTTATTTTTTTCATTTGAATGCTAGGATGCATTGAAAAGATGAAGCCTGATTTTATGACCATATATGGTCATCGCCCCGCCCACTCCAGCCGTTGATTGGCTAATCCAATTTTTGTTTGGCTCCTCGTAGTTTCCCCAACTCAACTGAACTGATGTCACAATCCGATAGATACACAAAAAGTGATGTAACTCACCTTTGAATCGTTCCTGACAAAAGTAATTCCGTGCCCTGGGTACACTGTAGATGAACAAAAATAGCACTTCTCCAAACGCATTTTGCGATGAAACTCCCGCCCAAGCCTGTCCTACCCAGCTCAATCTATCTACAGGAATCTTCGCTCAAACGGTACGTAAAATACCTATACCGCAACGCGGCCGCGCCAGGGCACTAAAGAGAGTACAAGGCAAGGCCGTATAAGAGGTACAAGGCGGCCCCCTCCCAACAGATATGGCAGCCCGAGCTAGTCTTGGGATACAAAGCATACTAGGTCCATAGACTGCAATGATAAATTGGTGATTTTTAGGACGGTTTACTGGAAAATTCTTGACAGAAACTGGGAAAGTCGAGATCCTATCTTGTTGGAAATTTCATGTTCTTTTGTCGCTTTTGGAAGTGTTTTTTGATTTGGGACTGCTAAATCGTGTTCCCAAGAGACAGAAGGTAACCATGTTTTACATTGAGTCAATGGCAGAATTCTGATCTACTACGCTCAATTTATTTGTCATCTTGTACGAAATAACTAACTGTATTGCACTTTTGAAAAGTTCATAAGTAGCTCAATGTTTTGTCTGTGGACTACTTTTCGATTGCATGCGAGGAAATGATGTTCCCAAGCCTTTGAAAATAGGCATATGCCTCAGCAGCGGGTTCGAATCCCAGCGCGATCAATGTTTTTGTGTATGTAATGGGTGGGAGAAACGCAGGCAAACGAAATATTTGAGAAATGGGAGGCAAACGAAATAAGGGCTACGAAGCAGGGCTGCGGAGTCGATGGATTTTCGGCGACTCCGACTCCGACTCCGACTCCGGCTTTCAAAAACCAGCTCCGACTCCGACTCCGACTCCGGGCAGAATTGTCGACTCCGACCGACTCCAACTCCCGACTCCGACTCCGCAGACCTAGCAGGGCTGCGGAGTCGACAGATTTTCGGTGACTCCGACTCCGATTCCGGCTCGGGTTTCTAAAATCGACTCCGACTCCGACTCCGACTCCGGTCACAACTGTCGACTCCGACCGACTCCGACTCCGACTCCGACTCCGACTCTGCAGCCCTGCTACGAAGTCTATGGATTTTCAGTGACTCCGACTCCGACTCCGGCTTTCAAAAACCAGCTCCGACTCTAATTCCAACTCCGGACAGAACTGTCGACTCCGACCAGGGGTGGAGATCTGTCAAAATGTCAGGGGGGGCCAGGCCGGGCAGATGGAGGCGGGCTGGATGCAGTACCATTGACTTACATAGCAGTAAGTCGTTTTCAGGGGGGTCCTGACCCCCCCCCCCCCCCGAGATCTCCACCTCTGACTCCGACCGACTTTACAGCCCTGCCCGGTCTGTGGAGTCGCTAGATTTTTGGTGACTAGCGACTCCGACTCCAGCTCCAGTTTCCAAAATCGACTCCGACTCCGGCCATAGCTGTCGACTCCTACCGACTCCGACTCCGCAGCCCTAAAAGTTATATATCCTGCTTTCGAATGGTTCATCTCTAGAACGGGTTCAATTAATATTTTGTGCGCCCGCCTACGACATCCTGTAAAACGCGAATTCACAACGGGTGGAGCTGACTATCACCCCCACTAGAGGATTAACTTCTATGGAACCTAGAAACGCCAAATGTTCGGCATTGGTGACAACCCTTATGTTGTTACCTCCGTGTTAGATTGACGACTATCCCTATCAATTTTCTCTTTTATTATAACTACAACATTTAATGTACTACAGGTCACCAATCAATGTTTCGCTTAGGTAGCTTTTTGGCGCCCGGCATACACCTTAACATGGTCACAAAGGTATGTAGCTTTAAAACATTATGCATTGACTTCACAAAATAACAATGGATTCTCAAACTGTGCCGGAATCGTAGCTCAAACTACTAGTTAGGTCCCTCAAACGATATGGGTTTGCAATTTGCATGGACACCTCCGATAAGTATCAGCACGTTTTTATGCCCGTGAAAACATTTTGCCTCCTCTTGATCCTGAATCAGTGTCATAAACGGCATACACACGCTCAAAACGTCCCCCATCTTCAGACCTGAACCGTCAACCACGATATCGGCACCTCTCCGGTTAGATGCCATAGGATACTCAAGAAACGCGATATGTCGCTCATAAACCATAATCCAAAATCACGGGGTCGGGAACTCTGTGATATTTTCCTCATTTGCACATTCGCACAATCATTAACGGCCGAGGACACCCATTCATTTACACTTAGGTACATTTATCATCACGAAGGATCGAGGACACCCACATATATAGGTGCATCTATAAGTGGGCGATGATGTCGAATCAATGAGTGCATTTAGCAAAGAAGAAGACAAATGACATCGCTAAGACAAATGCTACAGCAGGAGCAACACGCATTGGCACTCATTAGAGCTAACGGACACGTCCGAGATCATTGGCAGTAGCAAATACAGCCTTTAGCAACACATGCTTCAGGAAACCTTTACCACAAGAATAAGATGTGAAATTCCACACCAGAAACGTTAACAGCCCGACGTGACATCAAGTAGCGCCATGAACCAAACAATACGTTCTATTAAACAGACGATCACAGTCATCGCACTCACACAATGACGCTCACCATCTCCCGCAAGTCCACGCCCTTAGGACGGCACATACTGGCGACGCTTCCTTCCCTCCCGTTGCGCGTCCGAGCTCACTCGGGCTCGGTGCTTAGTGTTCAGCCTCTGCAGCTCTATGAAAGTCCGCACGCGCGCGAAGACCCGGCGGACTTGAGGCGACGTCGCGTACCGGAACTTGGACTCCAGAACCGCCTCGAAGTCGCGAACCACTCCGGGCCTTCGGCTGAGACCGTCCGGCTCCATACAGTGGTGCACAGAGAAGGCGGCGTCCATCTGGTCAAAGACGTCCATGAAGTCAGCCGTGGGCACGGTCAGCCCGCCCAAGCTTTTCAGCCGCGTCCACAGGGCTCCCATCGGCTCGTCCTGTTCAGCGCCGGAGGACGCCGCTGCCGCTCCGTCTTCGGCCGACCGCTTCCGCGACACGTAGCCTGCGACGTATACCTTAGCGCTATCTCTGGCCGACACGCCCGTCTCCAGATCTCTGGCGCCGGTGACTGCTCCGGAGGCGGGCGGTGCGGCGGCTGGCGCGGGAACCGACCTGAGCAGCTCCTCCATTTCGGCCAGTTCCGCTTCGAGGTTGTCATCGGCTTCCGGCTGGTGTTGGCTCGGAGCGAACTCCCGCAGGTCGGCGGCCATCTCGTCATCCAGGGCAGACTGACTCAGCTCCTGCTCTAGTGGCGCCAGCTGCGCCAGCCAGTCGGGGTCCCGGTCGTCCGCCTCCTCTCCGCTGCTAGGCACCGCCGGGGCAGGCGCAGTCGGACCGGCGCCGCTCAGCGGTCGTACTCCGCGCTGGATGGCGAACAGCAGCGTGAGGAGGCGCAGCCTGGAGCGTACTTCGGTCGGCGTCGGGTTGAGGTTCGACCCGCCGCCGCTGCGCACCATTCCGAAGAATCCCTCGAGTCTGTCCTGACTCAGCCGGCGCGTTAGAAGATAGGTCTGCTCTCCGAACTTGGCCTTCAGGTCCTGGAGCAGGCCACGGACTGAGGACACGGAGAGGATGATCCCCTTCTGGAAGGGGAGGAGGGCATCCTTCCGCGGACACACTCGCAGTTCCCGGGCCTCCTTCTCCAGCGCAGTCAAGGCGGACTCCTGCTCAGTGGTGCCGCTGTAGCCTCGCCGCAGGGGCTTGACGTCCTTGGGGTGGATGGCGTTCAGGACATCCATGCCCGAGTCCAGGACGCGCAGTGCACGCACCTCCTCCCGCCGTCCGAGGTGACGCTCGATGGCCAGAGCGACGGTGGCGCTCAGCAGCTCCATGGCCGGGCGCACCTTCTGTCGGGCCATGTTCTTCACCTGCAAAAAAAAAAGTTTATGCCAATCATTCCTTCATCATTATTTTAGGTGAAAATGAAACGACGAAATTGAACTATTGCGTAAAACGGCTTTTATTAGATGTTTTAGACATTCTGACTTCACATATCTACTCATCCACCAGAAATAATTCAATTAAATTAGCCCGCGCCGTGTTGGTGGCCTGACTTTTCCGTGTCATGCTCGGGGGGTCACGCCCCCCCCCCCCATCTAACTGGGCTCCTGGGCCACGTAGCGACACGCAGTAAGCGGCAATCGAAGGAGCGTCAAAAATATTGGCCAAAATGCTCGGTCATTTTTAAGGTCAGGTCACTAGAGGTCATCAAAGGTCAAATTGTCTAATTCAACAATTTTCGAAACACTAGACGGCTAACTCGGGAACCAACAGAGCTATAGCGCCGCGGAAAAGCGCATTCGAAAGCTCGTTCAACGTTCTTTCGCCGCCATGTCCTCAGATTTGACCTCAGGTCAACGGTTTAGCCTAAAGAGGGCAAAAACTCTAAATATAGACGTTTTCACGAACAAAGTTTTTCGGTAAAACTTTTGACTCCAGAGAGTCAGACATTTCTTTTGCCAGCATCGTGTTCCCCTCGTCGAGACGGGTCGAATGAACAGTTGACCTTGAAAGGTCATTTTGAAAAGTTGACCTCAGGTTAACGGCATGACCTGACCGGAAAAGTTCACGTTGCATATCAGTCGATCCGTATCGTCGAGCTGAACACATCTGACGTTTTTGACCGCTCTAGCACGTCTTTATCAAAAGTTATTGTCGAAAAACTGCTGGTGACCTTTCATGACCTGAGATGACCTCAGGAGCATTCAGAGGGGTCATAGGTATTAGGTGCAAGTTCCCGATTCAGTGTGTCACGTTTACCTCTGAACTGATGCAGAGTTTCTTGATGTCTACATGGTAACTCAAGCGTGCTAGTAGCGGCCGTGAAACACCGCCCTGGCGTTGAGAGCCGGGTTCGAGTCACTACGGGCGCTCACATTTGTTTCTAATTGGTAATATGACCTGTGGTCAGTGGCAGTGGTCGCGTTACAGGCCAGATAAAGTCGGTGAGCGGGGTGGGCCGCGTTCAGCTCCAATATTCGACTGTAAATTGTGCCGTTGACACGAAATTTTCCGATCGGGTGGTCATGATCTGCGCACAAGCACTGCTTATCGAGGCTTATGATCTCAGAAATCTATTCATTCAAAAACGTCTGACTAACTTTATGAAAAAGCATCTTGGCCATGCCGACTGAATATTTGATCTCAGGTCACACATTGTAGTGTAGATTTTCTCACCTGAACATGGGTTGCCAGATGCACCTTGTGGGCGACGCGGTACTCGGCCGATGCGCCGTTGATGGCCACCATCTCCTCCATCAGGGCCTTGTCGAGGAGACCTCCTTGGCTGGTGCGGATGCCGTGGTCCAGGAGGTTGTTACGCACCCTCTTCATGATGTGTGGAGGGTCTGCCAGGACCCACACCCTCCTGAAAACATGAAAACCATGCATCATTAGTGAACTGCAAGGCAACAAGGTTTAAAGCATACACGACAAATAGCAGGCGCGTCATGCGTGTATCGCATAATCCAGTCGATACTTACTTTAACTTCTATATAAACGCAGTGCAATCGGTGTACATTAAAGAAACAAACTTTCCTTCACTAGCTCTGCAAAACAATCATGCATAATAAAGTCTTGCAGAGATAATTGCTCATAAAAACAGAAGTGACACATATACATATATGTGGGGGGGGGATAGGTGCATACAAGATAACTAAGATCTGACACTTATTGTAACAAAAACTGTCATTAAAATGAATCCACTTAACAACATTGACACCAAAATGGCTGATTCCAAAGCGTTGACAACAGTCTCAAACAGTGTGACAGTGCAAGGCACAAAACCACTAGTCAGAAGGCAAAGCCCTTTGAACATAGCAATGATCGCAGCACGTATAGCAGCCAGGAGGCAGAACCAAAGAACCTAAGCTCACCCCCCCCCCCCCAATCTGCAAACTTAGTATTTAGTAAGCATCTTGCATGTAACAGCTTAGATCCATGAAAATACATATGCTCACCTGTTGGAGTCTCCAGGGTTCAGGAACCAGGAGCGTCCATCATGTGAGACACCCAGAGCCTTCCAGACTCCGAGGTTTGAGCCACCCATGTCGCTCACAGTGGCCACGACTTCAGCACCTGCAGCCTCGATGCCCTGGATGAGGCTGAGGAGCGTGGCGACAGTGACTGCAGAGTCAAACTGGAACAGCACTGGCACCTGCCACTTGGAGAAGATGCCCGCTACCAGGAACTGTTGCAGGCGCCGGTGCGGTCCCAGGACCTGATCCAGTTGCTGATCATAGCAGGCCACTTTCCGAATGTCCATTTCATCATACATCACGACGCACTGGCGTTCCTGTCGTGTCAGGTTTTGCACCATCTTGGCCAACAGCTCCAGCTGTGTGGCAGAGCTGTCCGGCTGCAGGACAAAGGTGGCCAGGTAGCGCTGCAGGGTTGACAGTGCTGGCAGCGGGTAGCCATTGCCGCGGAGCCACTCATACTGTCGGCGGGACAGGTTGACGCGGTGCCGCAGTGCCTCATGTAACGAGTCCTCTGTCCATGGACAAGGTCTCGTCCCAGTGATGAGATGTTCCCCCTGTGAAAAAATGACTGAATGTGATCTCCTGTAATTGACATTTTTATAAGCTTACAAAGATGGTTTGGTTGTCTAAGTGCCTAGGCTAGGTGCATGCTAAGCAGATAAAGGATTATAATTGGACGGTAAAAAACAACAATAACAATGACAATGTCATTAACCCGCGCCGGGCCGGTGCTCCACGACTTCCGCGTCGGGCCGGGGGGGGGGGTGTCTGAACACCCCCCCCCCGTCTAACTCAGCTCCTGGGCCATGTAGCGACACGCGGTAAGCGGCATTCGATAGAGCGTAAAAAATATGACGGAAACACTAAGGTCATTTTTTGGGTCAGGTCAAAGGTGAGGTCGCCAGAGGTCATCAAAGGTCAAATGTAGGCAATTTCAACAATTTGCCAACGGCTAACTCGGGAACCAATGGAGCTACAGTGCCGCGGAAAAGCGCATTCGATAGCCCTTTTACAGACCCTTCTGAGTATTGTTCTCAGTTTTGACCTCAGGTCAAACAGTTTAGCCTACAGAGGGCAAAAACTGTAAAAATAGACGAAAACTGTTTTCGGCAATAACTTTTGACTCAAGAGTGCCACGACATGGTAGCATCGTGTTTCTCTCGTTGAGACGCGTCGAATGAGCCATTTGTTGACCTTGAAAGGTCATTTTGAAATTTGACCTCAGGTCAAGGTCATGACCTGACCGAAAAGGGTCATGTTGCATATCAGTCGATCCATATCGTCGAGCTGAATACATCTGACATGTTTTCATCGCTCTAGCGCGTCTTTATCAAAAGTTATAGCAAAAAAAACTGCTGGTGACCGTTCATGACCTGAGATGACCTCAGGGTCACACAGAGGGGTCACAGGTGCTTTTTTCGATTCAGTGTGTCATGTTTACCCATGAACCGATGTTTGAGGGTTTTGAACACCATTCGTCCAAAATAGGCGCATTTCAATTTTCTCCCATTGACTTATAATGGAGAGGTCACAAAATTGACCTGACCTTAGGTCACTGATATCAAAATTCCGAGATATACATTTTGTACATACTGTTACTCTTATCAATCGCTGAAAGTTTCAAGGCGATCGTTCGGTCGGTGTAGCTATGACGAGGATTGCAACTTTTTCTGAGGTGAGGTCACTAGACATGACCTGACCTATTTACAAAAAAAAAACCGCAGGGGGGGGGGGTGTTCAAACACCCCTCCCCCTGACCCGGCACAGGTTAAGGTTCATAGTTAATAGTTAATACTAAATGGTGTGTATTATTTCTAGCTCTCGTGCATGTCTGTGCAGAACAAACAGGAACCATGTATCTTGACTACCTAGGTACTAAGTTGCACAAAGTCCAAGGATTTAGACAATAGACACACCACTTAGCATTCTACTAAGCACTTATTTTCTCTGTTTCCAAAACTTAACAATCATGACAAACATTTTCTACATGCTACCTATAGGTAAGACTTCAGTTATCTATTACTGCTATTTTACTCCACCTGTATACAGGCCACACTTGCCAGTGGGAGGTTATGATTGACATTGAGCAACAAGAGACAAGGTTTAGCAGTTATTTCTGTTACAGACATGACTCAAAACAAGGATATACAAGAGAAAAGCAAATAGACATGTTCCAAATGAGTAAAAATGAACTTCAAGCCAGCTCACCTGCTGTTCCGTGAACAGTCCAGTTTTGATGGCCGAACGAGAGGCCTCCTTGGCCAGGGTCAGGTCATGAAGCTTGTCTTGGATGGCAAGAAGCTGCTGCTGAAGTTCCTTCTTCTCATTTTGCAAGATGGTCTTCTCTGCCTCCAGGGCATCCTTCTCTGCCTGCAGCTTTGTGCAGCCATGACACTCGATGACTCTGAAACCAAACATTGCCAATGTAAATTACCTTCTATTGACTATCCTAGTCTCACGGATAAATGCATGAAATCAACAGCAGCCAATATGGATATATGCCGAACATTTTTCATTATTGCTAGTTGCTACTAACTATAATGATATTAGGTAACTTCCCTGATTTCAGACATAACTTTATCCCATATGGCCTCAAGTTCAAGTTCATGCAATACTATGGTCATCATTGGCATTGTGTCCTCTTTCTAGTTTCTGGTCCTCGCATTTTATTCTCTGGGTGGGTTAACACGGTCCAGCATTAAGCCTTTTGAGTTTTGGGACCCACACAAAGTTGAACCTTTTACCACCAGGACCAGAAAGAGTTAACCATTCCAACACTGACTCCAGAGCACAAAACATAGCTTGGCACTTTCATATTAAACCACTACACTACACTACACTACCACTACACTACGAGTTTAAAATACAACAAAGAAAAAGGCATAGGATTAAAAGAATAGGTAGGTACCTAGGTAGGTACCAAGTCAGGTTCCAATAGGATTTATAAGTACAATTTCTTGAGTAAAATGAGGACTTCAAATCATTACCTGGACTTAGTCAAGTCCCTGGTGCGTGCAGGAGGCTGGATCGAGGAACATGCCGGAATCATGATTGATGGAATGGCGCCTGGAAGAAGGTTTCTCTTGCGAGACTTGGACAGACATTCCGAGAAGTCGGATGGAGCGAAATGGGCTGAACATACACGAGGATCGGCATGATCTGCGAGCTCTGAATCAGCCCTCTTGATGGCGTGCCACCACTGGAGGGCCAGCTTGTGGTCCTTTGGGAAGGAGAAATACCTCGTGCCCTCGGGATTTAACTTGCGTGCAGCCGTACCATTGTGACAGGCTGGAACGGCACAGCCTGGCATCTCCGCAATGGAAATTGAAATACCGAAAACTTGAGATAAAACACTTACTGGAACGAAGCTGAAAATCTGATGAAAATATTTAATAACTAGCCAAATCACTCAAGTACCAGCCAAATACACGAACAGCAGGCGAAATTTGACCGAAAATGTCCGTTGCTAGGCAAACAATTCGAAATTGACTCAGATGCGCAACTTCTGAATCCTGCCAGCTTGTCACCATATCGAATATACTACTGGAATTTGATACCAGAATCTTCGCTTCCAACTAGGGCCAAAGTTTTTATTTAAAATTATCGTATTATTCCAATCAAAAGAAAAAAGCGAGATATACGTTCTCTAAATTTAAAAAAATTGTAATGTAGATATTAATCCTTAATTACAATAATTTGTATAACTGGAGATCATGCATACTAAACTTGGACATACCCCCTAATTCAATATACCCTGGTTCTATACAACTGTCGGCCAAATGTCACGTGACATTTGACCTTGACTCGGCACCAAAATTTGATGACAAATACTGCGCGGTTGATACATTTGATGGCGTCAACAAACTGCTTGCTCCAAATCTTATACAATTTTAAGCTTGTATCAGATTTTCAATCTTTTCTCTTGTATTTTGCTGTGACCTGCCTAGTATTTTATTGCAGATTGCAGAGCTCTTACTCTGATTCAGTTTTGTGTTGCTGCAAGATGTAGGT
Source organism: Amphibalanus amphitrite (assembly GCF_019059575.1). Taxonomy (NCBI): domain Eukaryota; kingdom Metazoa; phylum Arthropoda; class Thecostraca; order Balanomorpha; family Balanidae; genus Amphibalanus; species Amphibalanus amphitrite. The sequence goes on along the minus strand of NW_024883468.1, from coordinate 31,931 downwards.
ACATTTAGGAGGTTTCCAAGAGAGGAGAAGATGAGGGTCGCTTGGGTGAGGGCTGTCAGGTAAGATCCAGATGTGTCCTTGGTAAGATCCAGATGTGTCCTTGTTAGCTGTATTGATAAATGCAATACATTATGTAATGACCAGGAGCTTTTACAGCCCAATGATCACCATAGGCAAAGATTCCATTTCTCGTCCTGAAAAGTGCCTTCTTGAGGAATTTGCTGAGGAATGCAGCCATGTCATCGTCAGCTAATCAGCATTGGCATGCTGCTAACAGCCAATGGGTTTGAATTTTACAACATGATTAATCAATGCAAGCTTCCGCGTCAAACAATATTTTCTATAGAATATTGGGTAGTTGTAAAGCAGGCGTCACACTACTTTTTGCAATGAAGGAGAGGTGCTATACCCAGAGATGCTTTCTAATTGAACCAAGCCAAAACAAACCTAACTAAACCTGACCTAGCCATACCTACAACCTAAACTCTACAACCTAGGTACCTACAACTTAGAACCTACAACCTAACCTACAGCACCTCTCCTTGGTTGCAAAAAGAAGTGTGACGCCTGCTTTACTACTACCAAATATAGTTCTTCTTTTATTAAAATACAGAAAATATTGTTTATATAAAGGTTTTGTTTTTGTGCTGATCATAATGAGCATAACAAATCAAATCCATTGCATAAAACTAATTACAGGAAAGAGAACATGAAATCCATTAAAAGCTTATCATGTTTACCACAAGTTACCTAATGAAGGTAATGCTTTGACCTGGTAATCCGTTGAGTGTAATGCCGCAGGCAGCTCTAAGGGATGTGTTGGGATGGGTAAGGAAAATATTTTTGGTTGAAGAGGTGTGTTATAGGCTACAGGCCAAATGCATACCTCTTTAACAAAAAAAAAGAGAAAAGATGTAGGTACTCTTACCTAGCATATATTCCAGTTACTATGTACAAAAAAGACGTGCTACGAATGTTGCTAGCGAACCACTGTAGGTTGGGTTAGTTAAGGTTTGACCATGTTCTGAAGCATTGTAAATAATCATAATTGTTCACTCTTAGCACCTCACATTGATATAAAGCCAATTAACTACATTTTGATTGCTAGGTGAGGATGTCAACCTTCTGATTCTGGATTCTGGAGCCAAAATAACATGATACAGTGTCAGTGATACCATCTTGTTTAGAAGCTGTGGCTGTGCTGTCTGAGTCAATATCTTACCTCTAAACACAAGGCATTTTGTATGTAAAAGTCCACGTGCAAGAACAGTATGCCAGTTGTTACATTTGTTGCATCTGTCATTTACAGACGTGCAGATGCAGTTCCCAGGAGCACTTCCCAGCTCTGTTCCTGTCATTTTGAGGAGGGCAGCTGCATCCCAACACTCTTCCAGTACAACGGGACATCGGGTACCAGATTGCTCATTTCCGGTAAGCACTAGCCACTTAACTTCATTGTTTGAGTCCAACTCATATGCCAGGTTGCTTACCATACCAGTATATGCATAGTAATGATGCAAGTCTTGAGCCTACGGGCCCGGGCGGTGTTTCACGGGACGCTGCTACCACGCTGCTATCAAATTGCGCGAGCTGACGTCACACTTGTGGTAGTGTTGGAGCAATGGGCCTGTTCATGTCTCCATGGAAACCCAATTTGACACGTGTAAAAGTATCGTGCTGCTATCACCGGTGAAACAGGGCCCCGGTGTCGGGCTTAAAATCGGACCCGCCGGACTTTTGCCGGGCCTAAGCTCGAGGAGGCCGGGCATATGCCGGGCTCGGCAAGGGCTTGCCTGTGTTAAAGGGACAATGCCACCTTCCAAAAAGTTAATAAATTGGCATAAAAGTGATGTGCCATAAATCAGAAAGAGCGAAATTTTTAGGTTTACATTTTGCACGAAGCCATCAAAGCGATGCAGCAGGCTAGTCATATGTATTACTTGTTGCACACTCATATCTTGGGCAAAATGTATTGATGACAAGTGGAAGAAGTGGAAATACGGTTTTAGCCTTTATTTGTGTATTATGTGTATACCTGTCAGCGCAGTGTGGAAGTTGAAATTGTTGGTTTGGTAAATCTTCATAAAAAAACATAATAGTTGTGGTTCAGTTCAAAGTTGATTCAAATTCACAAACTCAGTTTTTGTGATGTGGTTGCAGGTCGCCTGTGCTACACCAAGCTCAGAAAGGGAAAGCGGATCACACAGCCACCATCAGCGCGCTAGAACTCCAAGGAGGATCTGCGAGCGGCGCGCCAGGCGCCGTCGGAGCAGCCCCTGGTAGCGACAGCCGCCGCGCTGTCGGAGCAGTCCCTGGGAGCCACGGCCAGCCGCTGTCGGAGCAGCCTCTGGGAGCCGGCCGGCCGCCGTCGGAGAGGCCTCTGGGAGCTTACCTGTAACTGACTGCGGCTGACGTGTGCGTCCGTGTGCGCGCGTGTGTGTGTGCGTTTCCACTGGCAGTGATAGTGACAGGTGAACGGTGTTCATGACCGATGGCCGGCGGTCTTTGTTGTTATTCTGATAATACGTATGAGACATTGTTTTAATATGTTTTGTTCTGAAACGTTTCCAAAAACTGAATCACTTCATTATCATTCTACTTAATTAAAGCATGTTTACCAGATAAAAGGATTTGCAAATCAAAGGAAGTAAAATTGTGTGAAAATTTACTCAGTTGCGCAGCTAGCCAACACACATTTGCTACTGTCAGGCCGCTATGGAACATGTTCAAAGTAGCTCAACGTATTGAATGACTCACTGCTCCCCCCCCCCCCCCGCCAACGTTGGCGCGCATTGGGCGCAGGCACAAGAGTGGTATCAACGACCGCCGTCTTGAGCTGCACCAGGGTCTGCTGGCTCTTCGTCATGTATGGTGCATTGTTCAGATATCCCCGCTGCACGCTGTACGCTGTACGCCGCTGTTTCGTTATAATATTTTCTGCTCGATTTGTTTGAAATATGGAAATATGTATAGACACTGGATGTGCAAAGCGTCCGTGTAGGACATCTACTTGTTTCAAACTGTCCCGGAGCATCCATGTTTCGGAAGTGCACGGCGTCGATGATGGCGAAAACGAGAGGTGCAATAATGTTGTAGCGGAACACCGGGACTGCACACAACTCACTGCAGTTGTCGACGTTTACACCGAATTATCTTGCTCAGCTCAGGTTGGCTTTGAAAACGGCAGGGTCATCGGGCGGGCTTAAAGGCGGTTAATACAGAGGACGGGATGGAGTGAAGGTTCCCGTTCAGGCGGTAAAGGGGGGGGGGGCGTCAAAATACCGGACTGTGACCCCTCAACGTGCGGCCGCCTCCCCCCTCCCCCAACTTTCATGACAACCATGTTAAGGACGGGCGTACAACTGTAAGCACATGTTGCATTTCGGATGTTGTGCCTGTAACAAATGCAAAGTTTTGCATTTTTTGACAATCAAAGCTCATTTCCTCCCAGCGAAGTAGATATTGAAACAATTTTTGAAGAGTTGATCTACCATTTGCCTATTCCGGCGACCGCCATAAAAGCCTCAAAAGCGTGTGAAATTCAATGGGCCTGAGCTGGGCTGGGTTCGGCGCCCATGGGCCCCGCTTGGGATGGGCTGTGTTCTGTGGGTTGGCTGGCCCGTGACGAACACTGCACCCTCGAGCCCGGCATAAACTAAACATGGCCGGTTCATAGTATAAAAGTCCGGCTGAGCCTTCTTTCAGCTTAGCAGCAGCATTCTAGTATTTGCAGATACCGTGCATGTTTCATACAAGACACAATTATACCTATAGATTCGCCCATGACAACCCCGATTCGTTGTTTGCCCGCATCAATAGAACGGAACACCTATCAACTACTAGCTCCAGCATAAACGTATCAACATGGATGCTCGTATAGTCCTATTTACCTTCGTATCCATATTTGATCTAACTGCTCTTTCTGGCACAGTTCAACACAAAACCTTAGTTTGTTGTCTGGAATAGATCAGAACAATACCTATGGGTGTTGTTGGTAGGTAGTTAAAAAGTAATACCTAACGGTAACGGGTGACCTAATACACCGATCACTTCCACTCATCGGTTGCAGTGACTGAAAATGGCTTTAATGTAATTCAAAACTGCATTTATACTCCGGTTTTCAACACTTGTTCGTTGTATTTATAATTAGTGGTGGCTTCTCTTCCGTCATAAGCGCGAATCGAACCTAAAATGGGCCTGTACTTATTCAATTTTGCCGATAAAAATATATTTTTGGTACCGTTAGAAAGCTTACACACGACTGCATGTGGTGCTAGTTGTATCTTTGAAAAATTCGTCCTAGTTTAGTCAGGAGAGCTAATCAAAAAGTAGGTCCCATTGTATCCCTATGGGGGCCGAGAGCGAGTCGGCACCACAGTTACCGGGAGGTGCCCCCGCCACAACCGCACGTGCGGATCCCTCGAAAAACAGCGAGTCCGCCGGTCACGTGACCAGGCTCATTTGCCGACACTGTATTTATATACACTGTGGTTCTATATACCCTGGGTGCAAGATACCTACTGAAGAAACGGCATGTTTTTTAATCCCACCCAGAAATGACAAACAGACCCCTGATTGGCCAGTTGCCGGCCAGTTGGACTTGAGGTGGACTTGAGCGGTCGCGGTACCTACATACTGGGTATGCTCAAGTCCGCTCATTGGCCATGCTTACGTCACATATGGAAGGCGCGTCTAGTAGCTAGTTGGAACCAGATTCTAGTATATTGAATGAAATATGGATGATTTTTTGGTAGGTTTATGCTAGATTCTAGTAGGTACTAGATATGGTGTAGACCGTTTATAATTTTTCATTTATTTTCTTTTGAATAAATGTTCATTTTGATTAAAAAAGAATTAAGACATTATTTTTCATAAAAACTTATTGTATTTTATTTTATTTGTACGTGATAGAGCCCCAGCTAACAGGAAACGTTACTACAACCACGGATCATAGAACGGATAGGCATCTCCGCCCCCAATCTATTGTTGTCGGCGTCCCTCCCGACTCCACTGCCATCTAGCGGCGGGAGTATCTTCACTAAGGACAGCGCGCTTCCCGCCCCACGGTGCTATACCAGTTGGTGACATACCAGGGAAATAAGCTAAAATTAGAGCGCTCTATTTATTGCTCCCGCCCCATGTTGAAGAGATACCCCTAAAAGCGTGATCTTTTATCGGCCCTTACGCAGCAAGGCAGTAATTCTCAGACCGGTGGATGGTATCAATAGAAAGAGAATGCGTCAAAGATTAACATGAATTGATTAAAATAACATTAAAATGTTAATTAAGCGTGGAAATTAGTCCCAAACATAAGCTAATTATTGCTCCTACCTCGGCGACGGCGCTCCCCGCAGTCAGCGGAGAAGCTAAAATAAAAGCCACCATCCTCCTCCGTAAGTCAATTTTAGAGCGGCCGAGTGGGCCGATGCGGGGCCACCAAACTGAGGTGAGACGTGGCTAGCAATTGCAAACCGCCATAGAAATTAATATCTTAAGACGTACAATATGGGATGATTACTCTGAAGCTGGAGTGAAAGCATGAGTAGATTGCAAGAAACGAAATGCATAGATTGGTTGAATTATGTACAATAGACACAGCTCAGATGAAGCCATTTCTATGATGTTGACATATGACATAACCCTTCCTCTCCTCACCTATGACCTAAGTGCATTGGCAGTTACCGGCATAGTTTTTGAGCACAAGTGTAATTCGCCATCGGACCGCAATGCATGTTGCTAGGCTGCTGCAATTACAACGAACATACGAATACTGCCTTCATTTGTAGACGTTTGTTTTTTTAGGCGGTCTTTGACGTGCAAGGGGGCATGCCTGTCGACAACTTGAGTTTCTCCGAATTTCAAAAACTACCAGAATTTCAATTCCTTATGCACTGTTGTAGGTACAGCTATGTTCACAAGTTTTCGTTTCCTCCTGTTCTAAAAAGGATGATATTTGTCGATTTCGTGCGTCGCTGATAGGAGGGTGCGTTTAATAATTAGGCCCAACGCTTTCTGCATCCGCGAGTACCTTCAAAAGGGAACAACAGTTTCCATTTATTACACTATGGGACATGTGACAAAGTAACCACTGGAACACGCATGAAACGGAGCTCATATTCCTAAAAATATCTACAATCGCTTCTTTTCTGACACTATTAGCAAATACCATCTCAAGTTAGGTGGTTGACAGACAGTCAATGGAGATCTGAGGCCTCTTGCACCAAACTACCTAGCTAGGTAAAATCGAAAAACCGGTTTCAGAATAAGCTAATCTAAAGGTGGTAAATTTGTTTGCAATAGCCCAATGCATAATCCTACATGTGTTTGCTAAATTTTGCACGCAAATTGTTACATTTGAGACTTGGACTGGGTATACGATGCAAAATAATCCAAGCATTGGTGCAAGAGGATTTTGGTGCAAGAGGCCTCTGGGGAGACTGAGTGATGCCAATTCACCACTTAACTGATAATGAGGGCCGAGGGAAGAGAAACATGCAACATGCACAACTGACAACTTGACAAGTGACAAAACACTACCACTATTGCGCAGTGCACAACAAATTACAGCAGCCAGCCCAAAAATGCTTTTGGTGGCTAATTGCAAAACAAGTCACTAATAAATGTCTTAGTTGCAGCTGAACACTGCACAATAATCACACTGTTCACACATTGAGTGAGATGCCACAGGTGGTCTGAATCACACTTTGGTTCAACTGCAAATCTGAAGTGTTGTCATGAGGTTCATGCCTCCATGATCACAGCACTTTGGTTGTGGTTGGCATAACACTTGTAGTCTGCAGAGTTCCACATGAACTGCAGACACCTCATCTGGTGGTCTTCATGTTGCTCAACTTCTTCAGGAGGCAAATGTCGACCACCCAGCGGAAGCATGGTCCTGCAGAAAAGAAAGGTAATGCATAAGGTACAAACATTATCTGCTGAAACAGCCCCTTCTGTTGGCTCTTATTAAACTTTTAACATAACATAACAACATGTATTCCATGTATATTACATTTGTAGAAGTAAATTACTGCCGGCTATTTAAAACCAGAAAATGAAATTATATTGTGGCATAATTCACATGCTCAGCTATCAGTATCAAATAATAATTAATTTAATATTTGGCATATTCTATATATAACACATTCATAGAATATTCTACTTCACTTCACGTCACAAGGACTCACAATTTTTCTGTTGGGTGTTTGATTGACGCATTAACTAAGTTTGTCTTAGGTTTTATTATTGCAAAAAATTCGTATTGCATTATTGTATCAAAATACTGCCAGCAATAACAAAACAAGAACATGAAATGTCAATGAGCAAGCCGCCTTTCCTAAAAATGGATTACTTTGAAAGGAATTTTAGTTTCTTTTAAGGAAAAGGAGAAATGATTATCAGGTAATTATCAGAAAACCACTCAACCAGCAAGTGGCTTGGTGGTTTCACAGCAAACATCAAGCCAAAACATATACTTACATTTATCAAACAATTGAGCCATTTGACTACTACAAGGATATGTGAGCAAAATAAGAATCCAATTATCCAATGTTGACTTCTTTGCAAAGTTTATGCCTTATTTTATGAAAATGTGTCGCTAGAATATGATACTTATCATCGAATATTATTTAATTTACGATTTATTTCGATCGGAATGCACATGGAGTCCCGCGCCATTTTCGTCGACGATGAATATGATCGTGTTTCATGAAGAGATAAGGGGTTTCAATGGTCATTCAAAGCAATAATTTGATGCAAAAATTTGTAGGAAATAATATAAAGCTGGTTTAAATGGCCATCAACCATTTAAAACACCGAAAATACTCACAACTCTGTCCCGACGACCACGCAGCACCGCGCACGCCACACTACTGGCACAATGCCAAAACTGCTGTCACAGCGGAAATATATTTTTTTATCGATTGCAATTGTGGAATTATTTATTAAACAGAAGATGATCTTTCCGAAAAACCGACTGATTTCATACACAGATGCATGGAAAATAAAAAAATCCCGGTAAGTTTATTTGTATTGTTTTGTCGATTTTGACATGCTCCTAGTTTGCAGCCATATTTCGATATGTTCTACAGGGAGTTCAGAATTATTTCAGGACCAATCTTTTCCTCATTCATTTTCCCGTCGATCATGAAATTTTTAGAGCGGAACAATTAGTTTCCAGGCGGTCCGCGCGGTTTTCGTGAGAAGGGTGCAAAAATCGGCGTCATTTTTAGAGCCTCGACACCAGCTTAACACAGGACCCTATGGGAGACGGTGAAGTAGCGGGAGCAATAAATAGAGCGCTCTAATTTTAGCTTATTTCCCTGGTGTGTCACCAACTGATACGGGAATAGGGCATGCTGAGTGCGGCCTTCAGCTCATCCAAGCCGCAATGGGAGCAAAAATGATTAAGTTGACGATAATAGAATGGAAAAAAGTGATATTTTTCGGCCCATAGACCATGATGGTCCAAATGGTCCCAATAAACCCGAATAGTACGTAGGCGAACGGCGGATGACTGGGTGCATATTACGGCATTCTGTTAGGTTAGGTCATCTTGTTCTCGAGACCACTCTGATGCGAAACGACTCGGCTTAGGCGCGAGGATTGGGAACTGGGCCACGTGCCCTGCTAACATTGCTGCAAACTACAAAGCACGCGAAATCGGCAAATGTTTGGGTGACAAAAAAGCTTCTGAACGCGGCTACATTGTTTTACATTGACACACGAGTAATAACTACATTTTACAACCCATGTACATCTAGTGCCAATAGCCAAGCGCAGTACCACCAGTCATTGCAATACGCGATATTTGGCAAGCCCGACATCTGACGGAACGACACACTTCATTGCATCCGATTCCATGCCGATTCGGCACACCGCAACTTCTGTTGCACTTAGTTCAGACTACAGAGCATGCCGAGTGTGGGACGTTCCCTCAGGCGTTAGCTGCATGCTCAGTGCTCACACCCGCGCTGCTACCTTAACATATTTTCGGTTACGCTTGCTAGCTCCCTTATTCCCCGCCAGCGCAGTCATTTTGGCACACAGCTTGTACAGGTGCAGCCTGATAAAGACATCGACTGCCTCTCTCAAGGCGTTTGCACCACACAGTTGTTCTCGCAGTGAACCATGGGCTGCTGATGCCTCAATGCATGCTCGGATGCGACAGAGCACGCCCGCACCAAGCAGCGCGCTCTCACCCTGAGTTTCGGCTACCTCGTGGGCAACCAAAACCACCTGATAGAGGGCGTCAGAGGGCACCACCAGACTCCCTACATCAACACTGGACTCTCCGGTGAAACTTTTAAGCCCAATCAAAGCCTCGCGGTCGCAGGTCACTACCGCCGTGCGTTTTGTGAGAGCCGACACACACTGCTCACACGAATGTTTCCGGCATGCCCTGACAGCCAGATAGCCGGCGACGTACGTCAGCGTTTCTCGACTACACGGTCCACACAGGGACCCACCACTACCGGGGGCGGCTCACGTTGAAACGTGATAGTCACACTAGGGACTGGCCGGCTGGTTCGTGCCGCCACCGATGTCAGCGCGGCCAACATCCCGTCAACGTCCACCTCGCAGTTTGTGTGCTCAGATGGGAGCAACACGTTGTGCACTGCGGTCTTCTTGAAAGCATACCTGAACTTGGATGGGTCAGGCTTAAAGTTGGCACCATTTACCTGCCGCACCAGGCCGAAGAAGTTCTCCAGTCCGTCCTGTGTGAGCCGCCTGGTGGCCAGTGACTGAAGCTCACCAGACACGGTCCGCCACAGGAGCAGCACCGCGCTGATGGTCAGTTGCAGTCCCTGGACACTGTCCGCTGACGGGGCATGGCCACCGATCCTCCACAGACGCAGCCACTCACTCAGGTCGGTTAGCAGCCGCACGTGATGGCCCTCGTTGTCCTTGGAGAATGGCCGCCTGTTGGGGTTCTGGTCCAAACGGCTGCTGTTTAACACGTCAAATGCGTCATTTAGACGCAACAGGCCGTTGGCGGTCACTTTGTGCTCGCCGGTCAGCAGTCCTGAAACGAAACAGAATATAATGGCCAAAAATGAAGACAGTGCCCTTGTGAGTTTCATGACATCACCATTCCGAGCTGGTAAAGATTTTGAGTTAAAGAACGGCGTTTGATGGAGGCGTTTCAACATCATATGTTTACCTTGGTCAAAAATATTGCAAAGCAAAATAATTTTTAATTAGAGGTTAATAAATGCTCGCGCTAAATACACGGACACGGCGGCCATAATAAATCAACAAATCAAGTCGTCACAAAAAGGGACGCGCACGTCCCTCACAACACGGGCGGGTAAATGTGGTTTGACTTACCGACATCGGCGTACAGGTGCATTGCACTGGCGACAGATCTGCTGAGTATCTGCGTAGCCAGCTTCACCTTCATGCGCGAGAAGGCACCCAGCACGATGTGAGCGTCACGGAGTTTCGGTGCTGCTCTAACAGACCGCCGGCAGTCCTGTTCATAGAACTCTTTGATATGAGTCCAGCTCATCACTCCTTCAGGTGTCTCGATGTCGTGCTTATAGAGGCAGTTCCGGAGGCACTTAAACAAATGGGGCGGATCGTACAGAGCGATGACAGACTCGCCATCCACGTCAAAGTAGGGCCGTTCTATGGTCACACCCAGCCTTTTCTTGATTAGCTCTTGGTTGGGTTTCCCCATATCACACACAGCACCCACCACTCTCAAGCCAGCCGTTCGGAGTTTGCGAACGCACGTCTTTAACTGTTCCTCCAACACAGCTGCTGGTGCTGGGCCCGCGCTGTAGAAGAATCCCACGGCTTGTTTCCAGCGACCAGTCAGACCACGCACCATAAAGGTCAATGCGTGGTCTGCGACCCTGCTGGTCCTCCCCATTGTGCCGAGGTCTTCCACGCCTTCAGCACGGTCCATGCCCCGGTGGTACGTCACATTTGGCGTCAGCTGGATCTCGTCAAACGAAATCACCACCATTTTGTCGCTTGCTGGCACATGCTTCATCTTGTGCTCCATTGCACTGAAAAGTGCATCCTGGAAGCCTGGAAGCATTTGAATATCCTGCATTCGCTTCCTCAGCATACGAGGACTCGGCATAATGAACAGGCGGCTGAGCTGTCGATATGCTCTAGCACCCATGTGGTAGATGGCCAGCCATTCCATCAGCTCATCATCCGAATATCTCCGGCCTTTGGGCTTTGTCCCCGCCATCTTCAGCTGCACTTGGAGAAACTTCAGGAGGCGTGGTGGACAGGTCTCCTCGAGCTTTTTCATGGCATCTGCAGTGGAGATGTTCTTCTTCTTCTTCTCCAGCTCTTTCAGACCGACCTTCTGACGTCGGCATCGGGTCTTGTACTTGCTGAGTACCTTCCCTTGAGAGGCCAATCTTTGCCTGAGGACCTTTGCTTCAGCCTGAGCTTCACGCAGTGCTCGTTCCATCTCACTTTCTGCACCTTCACCATCCCTCTCCTCAGAGCGCATAGGCTGTTGGACGCTGTCATGCAGCTGCACGACAGAGTGCATGTCTCCATCCGTCGGTGGTACATTCTCGTCCATATGTCCATCCAAAATGGTACGCAGGCCACCCCAGTCAGGTCCGTGCGTGCCACCCTCACCTGAAATAGAGCATAAAGGATAAAGTCAGAATGAGGTGGATTATGACCCGTAATGACAAACAAATCACTCAACCTGGTTCTTGGTGGATGAGGGAGGCAGTGTTGCAAATAAACCCGTTTTCTGGTCCCAGTCAGGTCCAAAAGATTGTGTTCTCCCTTACAAAATTGTGCTCCAGCAACTAAAATATTTTCAATTTTTATTTTGTATGATGAAAACTGCTATTATGACATCTAAAACATGCAAAAATAGCACTGTGAGCGTCGAGCGACGCATTTGATCAGTTATCACATTTAGTACGCCAAAAATACGGTTTTGCTGTTAGTTGTTCTAAACGCTGACAAATCTTCTGAGGCCAGTTTTACCAACAGAAAAATAGCCGCCGGCCGGAATTTTTTGCCTAAAGACCGCTTCACATACGGAGCGTAAACGCGATGGGCACGTAAGCGGATAGGGCTTTACCGTTTACACCGTATGTGAAATGGTCTTTAGGCAAAAAATTCCGGCAGGCGGCTATTTTTCTGTTGGTAAAACTGGCCTCTGCGCAAATTTTATTCTACAGGCCCAGAAGTCCTGAGGCAGATAGTATTTGACATCTCTGATGGGGAGGGGTCAGGGGACGTATTGCAGCTGAGGCGGATAGCATTATACAGCTCAGAGTGAAATGGGGGACATCACGGCTCTGATAGAGGTAGGTCAGAACTCAGAGAGGCAGATGGTAGGTATTTGACATCTCTGATGGGAAGGGGACATATTGCAGCTCAGGAGGATAGCATCTCAAAGCTCAGAAGGGGGACAACGAAGCTCATGGGTACCTATGTAATTAATAAAAAAACATAATGGCCGTTTTCACGACGGAACTTTTGCGGTGGAACCTATTTGATACCTGGAAAGTACCTATACCCATTGAGGCCTTAGAATCCTTACCAGCATAATACACAATAACTCACCTTCCTTGGATGTGCCTGTTTCCTGTCCCTGCCTGATGACAAGTGGTCTTCTAAGTGTCAGCGGTTTTGGAGGGTTGGGCACATCGAAGATAGTTGGCACGCTGTCCATCTTCAACCTCTTCGGATTGTTGGGATAGAACTGTGATGCTTCGAAGTGCCGTGAGCACAGCTTCACATTTTCACTGAGGTATTCTGCTGATCTGTCTCTGAGATCTTCACGTCTGCACATCTGCACCCACACTTTGGACCTGAATGGAAAGAGATGAACATGAGTCAATGACTCAATAGTCATTAAATGATTCACGGTTGGCAACTTGGCACATACACTTGGTTGACATAGCCATTAAAAAGGTCCAAGTCAATATTTAACTGTGTCTAAATGCATTTTATTATGTTAAAGAAACTCACTGATATTTTTCGAATGCATACCACATGAATTGAAAATTATATAATTAGCTAAATAAAATGTAAATAAATCATTTTTTATTACTTTTATCAAATCAACATATAAATGAGGGTGCGGGTTAATATTTATCACCAATTCATATTTTTAATTTTTTGTTCAGCAAGTGCTTGAAGGAATTAGTTTCAATGCATGAACACATTTATTAGTGGTCACACTAATGAAAACTTTAACCTGAAGCACACTTACCTAGCTGGTTGTGGAGGGAATCTGAAGAAGCTAAGCTCTGGGCACCAAGCCTTTGATGCATTGCAGTTTATAGCACCACACCATGGGCTGCTATCCTTCTTCCTCTTCATGGTAGACCTTTATGCCTGGAAGGAAATCAAAAGTGGTTCAGTGCAAAGGTTATACACAAATGGTTAAATTGGACACCACAACTTGTATTGAATAGTGACAGCGCCTCCGATTTCACAGCCACTTTTGTCAATGAATGCTTAAATGTTTAGTTAAACTTGAATTAAGATGCCATTCTCTTTCACTTCGTGTCCTTTTACACATAAAAAGCTGCAGCTGAAAGCGATATTATACAATAGATGATCCCAACTTCACCAAAAGCAAGTTGAAGTGGCAGCCGACAGGAATAGACGAGACGAAATCGGCGCACTAAAAAGTTAAGCTTTCTGACCATATATCTTGATCTCAATACAAATGACACAACAAAGCAGCGCAGCTAATGCAAGAATGTCTATGGAATCAACAGTAATATAAATTTGCCCATAAATAATGCGATATGCAGCCTAAACCAACTCAACCTTCGGACCGACGCCAGGCTATCACTACCACCACTTCATACCCGATTTTCAATATCCACAATAAACTTACGCATAAATTGGGAGTTTCCCAGGATACTTGACACGGCCAGATATCTTCTGAAACACTTCTTCAGTTAATATCTTGCTTTTTAGGGCAACAAACGTCAGATCACGCGCCCGAGACGCAGGGTCCACAACGCTGAAGTATGGCGCCGAACCGGATCTGTCCTTAGTGAACTTATTTCGCTGAACGCTCACCAGATGGCAGGAGGGACAGGTAGACGGGGGGAGATGCCTATCCGTTCTATGATCCGTGCTACAACGTTGTCACAACGTCTTGTTTCGGTAAGTTGCGAAATTACGTTTTAATTACGTTGTAGCAACGTTCTGAACGTTGTGAACCCATGGTTTGGTCCGAAAGTCATGGCAAAACGTCGTGACAACGTTTTATTGGTACGTTGCAGCAACCGCGCACTTGCAGCATTATATTTTGATAATGCATGGTGACATATATGGCCATATAATGCATTTCCTTTGACTTTCAATGCGCATATTCAGTTTTCATCGTTAAATTTGACATATTTTAACACTTGGACTGTTCACGTTGTCAGCTGGTGGTCGCCAACACGTTGTTAAAACGGTTTTTCACAACCTTGACATTATAGGTACCTACTGAATAATTAGCGGTGTTTTTACAAGTAAATTCTGATACCTTTCTCTCTCTATCTCTCTCTAATATATATATATATATATATATATATATATATATATATATATATATATATATATATATATATATATATATATATATATATATATATATATATATATATATATATATATATATATATATATATATACGTATCAGCAAAAGGCCATATAGGTAAAAAAGTTAAATAACTTCAGACGTTTCGCTGATGTATTCTCAGCTTCATCAGATAATACAATGGCCATTCCGTTTCGCCGAGGGATACAGTTATCGTCACAACCGAGCCGCAAATGTCTTACAACCGCATTAACGTGCGACTGAATTTACCCGACCACTGATTTGGAGATAATCATTAGATAATTCGTATCCCGGTATTAAGTAACATAGATCGTACTACGCAGACAAAAAAAAATTGAGCAATACAAAAATCACGTATCGTTGTGACCCGACAACTCAGGTCTCCATAGGGTCCACATTCCGGTGCTGCAGACCTAACCGTTTCTCTTGTTCAGGCTCTCACATCCTCCTCGCGTTCCTAGCAGGCTCATCCACCGACGCTCCCTTGCCCTCCGGTATTCTACATTTTGCCGCCACACGCGCTCTAACCCTACGACGCGTACGTCGCTCACGTTATGATCTGCTGAGCGGAAATGACTGCTGACAGGGAGAGGGACGGCTGGATTTTCAGCTCGTATGGAGGACAGATGATTTTGGATACGGGTATAAAGACGCCCGCCGGTCTCGCCCACATAGCATACACATTTACATACGTCGCACCAGATGCCATACACAACATTCTCACTTCTGCACCCGATTGTCCTGTCATACGTCGTTACACACCCTGGACTCACGCCTGCCACTCGCTCCACATCTCTGTACATGCGCTTGCAGATCACACACTCCTTTCCACAGCTGTCGATCTTGCGTTCAGTCCCGCTCGATACGGCACCTCTCGTTTTCCTGTGAACAAGTATATCGCGTAAATTTTTACCCCGTTTGTAGGCAATCATTGGGTCCATGGAGAAGATCTGGCTCAGTCTTTCGGATCTCTGCAGTAGGTGTCTCTTGCTTTTCAACAGTTTTGTCATGTTTGGAAGGAACTGGGAAAAGGTTATGGCCATGGGGACCCGGCCTGTCTTGTTGTTCTCCGGTTATTATCCGGTTATTATCAGTTATTGTCACGACCACGAACCCAAGATGGACGCAAGACCGCTAGTATCTCCCGGTAACCTCGAGGACACCTTTCTGAAAGCAACTGCTGAAAATACCGGCAAGGGCATCGAATCTTGCGCGCTACTCTGTGGTATCATCTGTGATGAGGTCACCAGGTTGACTCACCTTGTTTTCCCGAGACAGCGGGGTACCGAGAACACAGTGGAAATGCTGGAAGATGTTGATGTGGACCTGTGTGTTATCGGTGAGGGTCTGTCCATACTGGGGTGGATCCATACGCACCCCACCCAGACCGCCTTCCTCAGTAGTGTGGACATACACACGCAGTTCGGGTACCAAAGACTCTTACCTGAGGCCGTGGCTGTTGTATGTGCTCCCCAGTATGGCTGCAACAAGTGGCTCCGCCTCACGGAGCAAGGGATGAAGGTAACTGCAGACTGCCCTTTTCGAGGTTTTCACCAGCATGTGAGCAAGGCCAAGCTCTTCGGCCCTGCCCTGAACGTCACCTTCGACAGCTCCCATGTGAAGGTATTCGACTTCAGGACAGCGCGATCGATGGCACCAAGTACAGCATCACCTGACAACACGGCTGAATTATCGCAAGTGATGCGGGCAGACGCTACGGCACCGGCAGGGACGGCTCCGCAGCAGACCGCACCATACGGCGACCGTTCCGGTACGGCTGTGCGCCAACCGCCTCCGCCACAGCCCGCCACTCAGGCGGTGTCTCCTGGAGAGGTGCAGTCACCGCCCCCACAGGATGAGGCCCCAGTCGGGACACGGGGACCTCTGAGTAAGCTGCGACGCACGGCCGTCAAACTGGAGAAGAATAGATCCCACCACGCCTTTCTGGAGTCGTGTAAGGACAAAGGGTATATCCCTCGCGGTTTCCGGCTCAAATGGAAGTGCCATTTTGACGAGGCCGACGCCACCATCCAGGGGATTTTGAATGAAACATCCCACAAGCTGGTCAGCGCCTGTGTTTATCTGGCTGGTGAGAAAATCCAGAGACTGGAACAAGAATGCAGCCATCTTCTCGAGCTGGTCAAGAGCAAGACAGATGAGGACGGTGGCAAGACTATTGATGCCATCCTTGCAAACGACACAGAAAAAACAAGAGCCACGTACCGCAAGGTGAAAAACAAGAAGATGCAGAAACTACAGCCCCACCAGAGTACGGAATCCGGGACCGGTGAGCATAAGCCGAGTCCTATCGAAGTCGTGAACCTGTCGAAGAGGGTCCTATCCCCTGCTGAGCTGTCCCTTCTGAGCAGAGGCCTAAGCTTCGTGCCATCAAGAAAACAGACGGTAGCCCAGCTGACTGCAGACTTGAAGGAATGGGAACGTCTCATGCGCCTGCGAGAATACTGGCATGACAACCGGAACGCGCCGAGCTCCACCGCGGGAACACCTGATGCTGACTCGAAGTACAAACAGTCCAGATGGGTGCCGCCGAGGGGCAGGGACCCCTGGTTGGACATGTACCTCGATGAGGTTACAGCCAGCGTGCTACGAGAGACCAAGACCCGAGGGCCTGGCAACTTGTCCAAGGATGAAGAGGCCGCCCTCCTGAGTCTCATACAAGATGACAGCATAGTCATCAGACCTGCCGACAAGGGCTCCAGCATCGTAATCATGGACACAGAAGATTACCTCGCGAAACTGGACCAGGAGGTGGGTGACGACACTACCTACCAGCCAGTTGCAGGTGACCAGACGTCACAGGTCCACAAACGTGTCAGAAGAATAGTTGACAATCTCGCACGTAACGGCCACATCGGTCCCCACCAGAAGACCTACATGATCCCAGCCAGGCCTCAGCCAGGTCACCTACAAGGAAACCCAAAGCTGCACAAGCCCGGTGCCCCCCTCAGAGCCATCATCAGCGGCAGAGGGCACGCCACGGAGAGGATTGCGGAGATGGCTGAGGATCAGCTCCGCACCCATGTGGAGCACCAGCCATCGTATGTACGAGATACGAGCGACTTCATCTCCAAACTCCGAGATACCGCACAACCCATCGTGGCCCAGGTTGGACATACCCCCCTGCTATTCTGCATGGATGTAAAAAAACTGTATCCCAGTGTGCCACGGGCGGACGGGATTGAGGCGTGCAGAGTGGCACTAGATGGCCGGACTGATGCATCTATACCTACGGCGAGTGTAATCGAAATGATCGAGACCGTGTTGGACAGCAATAACTTCAATCTCACTCCCGACCGCCAGTTCATTCAGACTGATGGCACGGCCATTGGTTCGAGGCTCGGCAAAAATTATGCTTGTACATATATGGGGCGATGGGAACAACAACTTCTAGAAGGGGTCCGCTTAAAACCTATGCTGTATCTGCGTTACATAGACGATATCTTCGGGGTGTGGCTCCATGGCCAGGAGGAGCTCAAGAACTTTCATGACAGCGCCAATCAAATCCATCCTAAAATCCAGGTGGATCTCCGCAGTTCTGAATCAGATATAGAATTTCTGGATGTAATAGTCAAGCTGAGTGAGAAGGGATATCTGTCGACAGATCTATTTGAGAAACCGACCGATTCGAAGTCGTATCTCCATTTCAATTCAGACCACCCCACTCACACCAAGAAGGCGGTCCCATACGGCCTGGGCCTGAGACTTAAACGGATCTGTCAGAAAGAGGAGGACTACCAGAGACACAGGGAGAACCTGAAGGCGAGACTGATGGAGCGACAGTACCCGGCACCTTTTGTAGAGCGACAGCTGCGTAAGGTTGACAAGATCGGCAGTAAGCAACCAGGTAGTAAGGCACCGGAGAACAACAAGACAGGCCGGGTCCCCATGGCCATAACCTTTTCCCAGTTCCTTCCAAACATGACAAAACTGTTGAAAAGCAAGAGACACCTACTGCAGAGATCCGAAAGACTGAGCCAGATCTTCTCCATGGACCCAATGATTGCCTACAAACGGGGTAAAAATTTACGCGATATACTTGTTCACAGGAAAACGAGAGGTGCCGTATCGAGCGGGACTGAACGCAAGATCGACAGCTGTGGAAAGGAGTGTGTGATCTGCAAGCGCATGTACAGAGATGTGGAGCGAGTGGCAGGCGTGAGTCCAGGGTGTGTAACGACGTATGACAGGACAATCGGGTGCAGAAGTGAGAATGTTGTGTATGGCATCTGGTGCGACGTATGTAAATGTGTATGCTATGTGGGCGAGACCGGCGGGCGTCTTTATACCCGTATCCAAAATCATCTGTCCTCCATACGAGCTGAAAATCCAGCCGTCCCTCTCCCTGTCAGCAGTCATTTCCGCTCAGCAGATCATAACGTGAGCGACGTACGCGTCGTAGGGTTAGAGCGCGTGTGGCGGCAAAATGTAGAATACCGGAGGGCAAGGGAGCGTCGGTGGATGAGCCTGCTAGGAACGCGAGGAGGATGTGAGAGCCTGAACAAGAGAAACGGTTAGGTCTGCAGCACCGGAATGTGGACCCTATGGAGACCTGAGTTGTCTGGTCACAACGATACGTGATTTTTGTATTGCTCAATTTTTTTTTTTTTTGTCTGCGTAGTACGATCTATGTTACTTAATACCGGGATACGAATTATCTAATGATTATCTCCAAATCAGTGGTCGGGTAAATTCAGTCGCACGTTAATGCGGTTGTAAGACATTTGCGGCTCGGTTGTGACGATAACTGTATCCCTCGGCGAAACGGAATGGCCATTGTATTATCTGATGAAGCTGAGAAAAGATCAGCGAAACGTCTGAAGTTATTTAACTTTATATATATATATATATATATATATATATATATATATATATATATATATATATATATATATATATATATATATATATATATATATATATATCAGTGGCGGCGGAAGCAGGGGGGCAAGGGGGGCAGCTGCACCCTAAAGCTATGGAAAGGGGCGCCTCGAAAATCTGTAGAGGAGGCAGGAAGTTAAGAGGTGCGGCAGCCATAAAGCTGAGCAGTGCGACACCGCAACTGATAAAGGCACTTGTGACACGAAGAGGGTGGCAATGACGTGGGAAAAGTATCTTTTGATATGCTGAAGAGTGGAGGGCATGGCATCCTTATCTGAAACAAAGGCAGATGCTGCCGACCCTGTCGAATATAATCTTGCCACAGGGGCGGATCCAGGATTTTTCGGGAGGGGGGGCGGCAAGTCAAAATAGGGGCGACCTGGCAATCTGGGGGCGCTTCATACGAAGGGGCGCCAAACCGTCGTCAAAATCGAGAGTCGTCGAACCCGCGCCGTGGTGTGGGACGTTGTCATGCTCCCCCTCAGGTTTTTCGCAAATATCTGAAAAAACAGCTGTGCGCAGCGCCGCCGTTTTCAGCACACATTATCATGCACCTTTTTTGCACATGTTGTGAAAGTGTCAGGCCCGGGTCATGCAACGGCAGGTCACCAGGTCATGACAAGTGACCTAACCCCAGAATGTTAAAATGCTCACCATTGCTATACCGACAGAACGGTCGCTTTGAAACTGTCAGCGATTGATGAAAGCAACAATATTCATGAAATGTATATCTCGGAATTTTGATATTTGTGGGCTAAGGTCAAGTCAGTTTTGCGACCTCTCCAATCTCCATTAGGTATACCGGGTATACCTAAGTTTATGTGAGACAACTGAAAGGCTTTTGGACGAGCGCCATTCTAGACAATCGCAAGCATTAGGATACATGTAAAATCAACACACTGAATAAGAAAATTGCACCTGTGACCATTCATTATGTCCCACAGGTCATCCCAGGTCATGAAAGGTCCTGAACAGTTTTTTGAAAATAACTTTTGATAGATACATATGCTAGAACGATAAAAACACCTCCGTTGTGTTCAGCTCGACTGATCTGCAACATGACATTTCCCGGTGAGGTCATGACCTTGACCTGAGGTCAAATTACCAAAATTACCTTTCAAGGTCATCCTATAGTCCATTCGACGCGTCTCGACGACAGAAACGCGATGCTGGCAAACGTAATGTCGAGCCTCTCTTGAGTCAAAAGCTATTGCAGGAAAACATTGTTCGTAAAACTGCTATTTTTAGAGTTTTTGCCCTCTGGAGGCTAGACCGTTGACCAGAGGTCAATTCTGAGGGCAGTTCACAGAAGCACCTTTGAAATGGCTATTGAATGCGCTTTACCGCGGCACTATAGCTCTATTGGTTTCCGAGCTATGTGCCGGCGTTTCGAAAATTGTTGAAATAGGCAACATTTTACCTTTGATGACCTTTGGTGACCTGACCTTATTTGACCTAACCTAGAAAACCGCTTACCGCGTGTCTCTAGTTCTACGCGACCTAGGAGCCGAGTTAGACGAGGGGACGTGACCTCCCCCCCCCCCCCCCCTAGCACGACACGGAAAACTCAGACCACCAGCACGGCGCGGGTTAAAAGTCGTAGATGGGCGCCGCTACGTCAGCAAAAAATATTAGCAAAAAGGTGGCCTCCATTTGCTGGTGCATCCTTCTTCTCCTTTTTTCTGGAAGCGTCTCACTTATGCTGGTTTGCCTCACTTCTCCTGAGGGCGCCCAACTTCTGCTTGGATCGCCCAATGCCTCATGGGGAGGCCCACTTTGCTTGAGTCGCATCATTTCTTCTAAGAACGACCTATTTGCTGTAGGCGACCCACTTATCTGGGACGGCCATCTTCTGCTAGAAGCGCCCCTCTTCTTCCTGATGGGTCACACTTCTACTTGGAGTGCACCTGTTCTGTTAGGGGGCCCCTTTGCTGCTGGGGAGTCCCCTTTTCTACTGTGAATGGGGCGACCCTCTCCTGTTGGGCGACCCCAAATTCTGCTGGAGGCGCCCCATTTCTGTCCAACTTTTGCTGGGGTGCCCCTGTTCTGCAGGGGACACTTCTCTTTTGCTAGACACCTCTTCTGGGGGCGCCCTTCCACTGCGGGGACTTATCTCTTCTGCCAGCGGCACCCCCTTTTTTCTTATGTTTTTTTTTTTTTTTACTGGGGCGTCCCTCTTTTGTTCGGAGTGGGGCACCCTTCTCCTTTTTCTGGGGCACCGCCCGTCTGCTGGGGCTGCCCTTCCGCTGTCAGGGGCGCCCCTCTTGTGCAGAATATGCTCCTCTTCTTCTTCTTGTAATGAGGCGCCCCTCTTCTACTGGGGGCACCCGACGACTGCTGCCTGCTGGGGAGCCCATCTGCTGCCGGGGTAACTATCTTCTGCCGGATATTGTCAATGGGGCGCCCCCATCCTGTTTGGCGAGCCAAAACTCTGCCGGAGACTCCCTATTTCTGGTCAACTTTTGCTGTGGCGCCTCTCTTCCGCTGGGACGCCCCTCTTCTGGTGGGAGCGCCCCTCTCCTGTTGGAAACCCTTCTCTTCTGGGCCCCCTCCGCTGCCGGGGGCAACCCTCTTCTCTTAGTGGCATCCATTTTCTTCTTATGGGGCTCCTTTTTTGCTGGGGCGCCCATCTGCTGTCAGGGCGCCTCTCTTCTTCTCGGAATGGGGGCGCCTCTCTCCGTTTGCTGGGGCGTCGCTCCTCTTCAGGGGTGCTTTCTCCTGCTGGGGGTGCCCTTCCGCTGCCAGGGGCGCCCCTCTTGAACAGAAGGTATCTTTTTATTCTTTTAATAAGACGCCGCTCTTCTGCTGGGGCAACTCTCATCTGCTGGGAACGGGCAATTGGGCGTCGCTCTCGTGCTTGGTGAGCCCAACTTCTGAGTGGAGGCGCCCTTTTTCTCCTCAACCTTTGCTGTGTCGCCGCTCTTATGCTCGGGGCCCCCTCTCTGCCGCGGGCTATGGGCGCCTTTTCGGATGGAGAGGGGGGGTGGCCGCCCCCGCCACCCCCCGCTGGATCCGCGCCTGAGGGGCGCCATGTTTTTTTTTCAATGGGGCGCCCAGTCGCCTGTGATCTTCGATGGGGCGGGGCGCCTGTTATGCTTTGCAGGTCAGGGGCGTAACCACGCTAAAAGTCGTGCGGACAAACTTATAGGGGGCGCCATCCCTCAAGGGGGCGCCATCGCCCAAGGCGTGCGCCATTGCCTAAGGGAATGGGGTGAGTAAGAGGGGCGCCTTTATGTGAAAGAGGGGCGCCTATGAAGTTTATAGGGGCGCCTCCATGCGATAAAAGGGGCGCCTTGCCTTGGTAGCGACTGCGTATGCAATCCACTACCATCTGCTGTTGCGTCGGAGCTTTGTGTGGGGCGCCATTGCATGGGTCGTGGGTATTGATAG
This sequence comes from Amphibalanus amphitrite, assembly GCF_019059575.1. NCBI lineage: Eukaryota > Metazoa > Arthropoda > Thecostraca > Balanomorpha > Balanidae > Amphibalanus > Amphibalanus amphitrite. The sequence continues at coordinate 9,079 of NW_024883468.1, read as the reverse complement.
TGCTAAAGCGCGCCTTATATATGGCGTTGTCCGGTGCCCGCGCCGGACAGCTGAAAGGGCGCCACTTGGCCGGGGGGGCGGCCGCCCCCGTCGCCCCCCCCCCCCCTGGATCCGCGCCTGTCTTGCCAGGCGATAAAGGCTAGGAGGGCGCAGCCACTCGAGAAGCGCGCCATGCGGAAGAGGGGCGCCTGCATGCGAAAGAGGGGCGCCTGTGTGTGTTCAGTTCAAAAGCTGTGCGTGTGAACAGTTCAAAAGCTATCGGTTGCTTTTCCATGCGTTTTTCTAGCTACCATAGTTCCTGAGATAATGGCATGTTTTCTGAAAAATATAATGACCATTGGCAAATTTTGACCTTTGATGACCTCTAGTGACCCCAATATTGCTCTAAGATGAAAAATGATCGAAATACTTTCAAACGTACGCATTAAGAGCTATCGACTGCTTTTTACCGCGTCTTTCTATCCCTCTTAGTTTTTGAGTTAGAGGTGGGTGGTAACATATGCCCCCCCCCCCCCCCACTAGGGCGAAGTTGGCTGAGACCGCCACTGGGGCGCGGGTTATTCACTAGTCCACACGAAGGTATTGGAACCGTGGAACTCTTTTCGATATGCCTTATTCGGAGAATCTTATGATATGGTGATGAGGTTGTTTCTAAACGAACATTATGAAGGTTACATTTACGCTATGGAATGTACCTAACTATTTCTCGTTACATAAAAACTGTAATTCTGAACGTGTTAACAGGTACAGGGACCCGCAGTTGCTACTGTACACATATATTACCAATTTAGAATTGCGCTATTATTTGCTAAGTGCTGGCCATTGGAGAAATGAAATGTAGCGCAAAGTATGGAGGAATAACACATGTTTGCTCCTAGGACGTTTGTTTTGTATAATTCCTCTTACCGCAACAGATATTCTTCCAAAACTACAATCGTGCTATTTTTCCGCGCCGGTCGCCTCCCCAGAGCCCGTCCTTGGTATCGCCTATAGCTTCCGTTCCCGCTACGTGAATGAAAGTCACGTGACTACTACAGGTTTGCGCTCAGTACTAACACACCTAGCCCGAGGGCCGGTCCGTAGCGGGGAGGGGTAGAACGCCAGAGCTCCAGCGCAGTGGAGGTGGTGGTGGCCCGTATCATAAAGAGGCAACCGTAAGCAGAACTACAATTGCCGCAGTATAAGATTATGATGAAGTTTTCTTTAGATGTATTGATTGACAAGAAAGTGCAATGCTTATCCGATATAATAAAACGGTGTCCAAGGCCTTGGAAGAACTATAAAACATATTCAGCAACGTATAAATTTATGATACAGGCCATGACCTTTCACCTTGCCTCCGGGGAGGACCGCTCAGGAAGCCACATACCGATCGAATCGAGGCCTTGCAGCGCGGCGGCAGAGGAGAGTGGATAAACCATCGCCAGATCTTTCGTTTACTTATGTTTCCAGAAGAAGGGGGGGTGGAGGGTGAGGGCTGTTTTCAACCCACTCACCAATCCTTTCCTTATTAACTTATAGCTTACCGAAAAATGCAACACAATGGTGGCCGTCACGAGATGTAGCGAAGAGTGCCTCAGCCACACCGGCTTTGAGTAAACTTTAAGCATTGGAATTCGGGCCAGTGATCCTGAAGCGATATCTTTTTTTGGTCGTGCATAAGCTGGGATGACGTCGTCCAAGTTAATTGCGAAGAAACGGTTTTAGTTTCAGAACATTTATGAGGCTAGTCGCGCCAAATAGTATACGTTTGTTGCAAAATGTCAAATAGTGATACCACAGAGTTGACGTGCTATCCAGATGATGGAATTTATTTGACACAAGAAGTCAACAAGTGGCATCGTTAGTCATCCTGCATACCTATAAATCGATTAGTCACCTTGGTTCGAGCTCAATAGTTCTTTTCGCGGATGATCGGTTTCGTTTTCTTTCCTTTTGGGGGGGGGGGGGCGGGGGCGGTTAATGAGCCAGTAACCACCCTCCCCAGTCCCCTAAACAACAATTGTTGACAAATACTGTGATGGCCTAAAAAAATGCCCTCAATTGTGTCACGTAGGGGAGAATGAGGTAAGTTGAGCCGTTTTTTTCGTAAGCTACAGGCTAACTTACTGATCATTTTTCTGCGTTTACGGGTTGGACGGACTTTTGGACGGACTTTTGGTCATTTGCGCATGTAATGGTGGCCAGAAATGTTTCATACCGCTTATTTTTGTACTGAAAGGCTGCGTCAAAAATCATCTTGCACGTTGCTCATCTTACCCCATGGGCGGGGTAAGTTGAGACACGTCGTGGGGAAAGTTGAGCATGGATAGAAAAAGCGAACCTCTTCTTTTCCCGGGCGCGGCGAAGAGTGGGCTCTTTTATTTACTCCATGGCATACATACTTATGGCAACGTTTTTTCCTCCATCAAAAAGTAACTGTTTAAAGCCTTCCAATAACTCGTCAAGTTTTCTATCAAGGAAGAAATCATATTATCCTTCAGATAATCTGCAAATCACTTACAACTTGTGTACTCAACAAAGAAAAAACAATTTCCTACCATTTTTATTCAGCAGAAACAAGCGCAGCTCAGTTTGGTTTTCGACAGCGGAGACAACAATGGCTTATCCGGCTCATCTTACCCCAGGTGAAAATGGCTCATCTTACCCCACCCGTGGTCATTTTCGATTAATGGCTGACACCTGCTAAGGAAAATAACCATGCACCACAGATAACAACCATCTCATTTTAAAGGCAAAACATGTCTTAGTTATTAGGGGTGATACCACATGTTACCGGGGCTGAGCGCGAGAACGTTGCCGTCTCACGTGAAAGACGTGAAAGACGTGAACATCGTAAGCAAACGGCACATGGAAGCTCAAGTCAATTAGCGCCATAGGAGCTGAGAAACATGGGGTGGCCCCTTGGCTCATCTTACCTCACTCTCCCCTATTTGGGGCTCTCAACTTTGATTTGTTAAAGTTTTTGTCTGTTCATTATAAAAGCTGTCCAATTTGCCGTATCATTAAACTTTTATTGAGTTTGTATTTCACACTTATCTAAAATGAACAATTTTGTCACTGGCTTCTTTTATGAATGGAATTGGATGGTCGCATGAATGAACGAATGAATAGCTCCATTTGGGCATCAGCTGAAATCAATCCTAAAATTTAATCTACCAGTCTGCAACGAAAAGGTTTAAAATTCAGTGCAAGTTAGGTGCAGTTTCTAATCTATGCCGTTTTTTATTAAGTGTCTCATAGCTCCTTAATCTTGAGCCGCTTCTCTTACGATTCATTTTATGTGGTGCTTACATTGTTCAAGAAGTTATAGTATTTGAGCTCGTTGGTCTTAAAAACTGCTATCGAAGTAAATTAAAGTGTTTCGGGCTTCGGCACTTAAAAACCAATCGATATTTAACCCTCACCCACTTAGGCATTTCTTTTCAGCGTCTTACATGTAGCGGAGGGGCGTAGAAACCCTCAGCCATTCGGCCCTTGATAAAAATAGCCAGAGCTTCGCTGAAAAATAAAAAAAGAGCGAGCTGCTCGTGACGAGAGAAATCCGATGATTTGAGGGTCCTGGTCATCGCTAACGAGAGAAAGCCAATTATTTTTATGTCCCGGTCAATGCTGAGATCCTAGGTTACTGGATGCTCCCAACGCATCATTTTTAGAGTTATGACATCGAAATACACACCAAACGATAGAGAATTGATCAAGAATCACGATAGTGAAAGTTTCAAGTCGATACCTCTTACCGTTTTGCCGCAATCGGCGCGGAAATCTGAAAAAGTTAGATTTTTCCGAAAATTTGACCTTTGACCGGTCATAAGTAGGTCAAATGTTGACCTAGGACCAAAAAATATACCACCAATCGCGAGATCTCGTTGAGAGCAATCCGTTAGTCTTTTCCGCTAAGCTCTACGACGCTCCATTTTCAAACGCCAGGGGGGGGGGGTCGCACCAACCCCCCCCTGCATGGGCGAAGGTGGCAAAACACCGTTTACGGGCGAGGGTTAAAGGTAATTTGGTTCAAAGATTTAAAATTCTCAGACAAGATGGACAAATAATAAGGGCTATTTAATTTTCTGGAAAGTTGTAAAATTGATTAACTCCAGGGCACCAAAGAATCGTCGCAATCCTTCGCTTTGCCGCGATTTATTGGTGAAAAACAGGGGGCGCGGTCTACTTACATCTACTTATATGTGTGGTGAGGGCTAATATTCTTTTATCTGTGTTGATGAATATGCAACAATTTCTACATGAACTGAGACCAGTCCATAAGAGTATGTTTTTCTCACGGACAATGACAATATTGGAGAAAAATAAGTGTATAGGTTTAACATCGATGAGAACTATATGCGGCACCGTCTCGGTCTGGCCAGCCGGGTTGCCGATAAAATACACAAATGTTTATAAGCTTCCATGATGCGCTTAAAAGACTGCTAAAAAGATTTAAAAAATAAAGATAACTACTTCATCGATTTTAGCGAAAGAAAACATGTATGCCTAATTACTTATTTCTTGCCACTGACGGAGGCACTTTTTTGTGCGAAACGTCTGGTTTTATTCGTATTGTTATTGTATTGTCATTCCCTGTGAGAAAAAAGGATAACTCTTCAGTTAGTAACCGTAACAGCGAAACGGCTCAATGTAACACAATTCACTGTGTATACGAAACCTATAATTGTCCCTAAGTAATCCTATTTACAACTTTTAAAAAGATACAGCCTACAGCTTGGGCATACATTTTTTTCTGCATTAAGATAATATTCATTTATCTCCACAGAATATGGTAAATTAGTGCTGCTGAAGTTCGCTTTCGAAGCGTCTCCTCCAGGCATTCCACAGCTCTCGTGCCATTTTGGATCACGGAACATGGCTGGGCGCAGGACAGGCCGTCTGCGAGCTTGGACGGACCACGTGACGACCTCCTCCCCTCCCCCTCACTCCCGTCCCCTTCCCCAGCAGGGCGTCCGATCTAACCGCGCCCCAGGCAGTCGGCTCGGTCCGACCTCCCCTGGTCGAGCCACGGCCCGGTGCCGCCTGAGTTTGTGCCGGGTGCAAAACTGGAGCAGTAACTAGCGCCGGAACTAGTAGTCAGCACGACCATCGTCAGATGGCAGGAGTAAATGGAATAAGCGGTTCCAGGTTTCAGAAGGAATGGGGCAGGAAAAAGCGCTGAAAACAATGTTTTGCTGATATAGCCATTAAAAGTTCACTGAATTAGGAGAGCAGCACATCATTTTAAAGCCCTTCAGATGGTGGTTTTAATAAGCACACAATAATTTCCCAATTCGCCTCCAACGGTGTCACAGGCAAAGAATACGCTGAAATACTAGTGTGTACAGAAGCAACTGCGGGTCCCTGTACAACATATTGTCAAACGTCTCTTCACTGTTTGTGTTACTACAACCGTGTATATGGTAAGGGGCGCCCAGCGGGAAGGGGCGTTTCAATATCGTTTGCAACCCTATCCTAGAATACCTTCCGCCGCCACTGATATATATATTTATATATATATATATATATATATATATATATATATATATATATATTATATATATATAATATATATATATATATATATATATATATATTATATATATATATATATATATGACATGTGTAAATTGCAAAGCGTCATTGGCATGTTTGCAACATCACAGGCGGAGCTAGAGGCTTGCAACTATCCCTATGTAAACGCGGCTGTTATCCGCGGCTGCCAGCAAGCCACGCGGGCCGCCACTCAGGCGAACGGTGGCTCGCGCCCTGACCTCGCCTGAGGGGCCGTGACGTCAGTGTCACCGGCCGGCGTTCAGAGCCAGCCGGCCGAGCCGCAGTCTACGCAGCGCGAGCGAGCAGTGAGGGCCGGCGGCGGGCGCGGCTGAGATAGCTGGAAGATGAAAGATAGCGCCAGTTGTCTGCGTTTGATGCGATTGTGGTAAGTCAAAGCACCATTTACGAGTAGCATTTGCAAGATTGTGCCTTGTAATATCGTGCGGTCTAGGCTATAGTTCATTGTAGCTCTAGCCTCTAAGGTGTTGACATGTTTGATTTAGGCTGTCGCACTGTTACGGAAAGTGGTGCAGGTATTTTTGTGATTTTTTCATGAATTGAATGTCTGATTTTCCCTCATGTCTTCCCGCAGACGTCCTGCAACTCGTCAGCGCGCCTTGTGGCAGGCCTACTGTCGGCAATGCGGTAGCGAAGTGGCTGTCCGGAAGCTGCGACCGGAACGGGGGTGCGCAGACCGTCTGGTCAGGCACTGCCAGCTGCCTAGGGACATCGAGGCCGCAAATGAGCCGGTGCCTAACGGTCCGCCGAGTGATCCTCCCAGCGAGGGTTAGTGAAAAAGTGAACTTCCACCAGTTCCATGGCGTGTTAGCGGCTAGCGCTATAAGAGCCGGTAGAACCCAATTCCGTCCCACGCCCCCATGGGGGGCCCCTGGGCCCCATGCCCCATCACCGATGCCGCGGCCGTCGTTTTTTTTTTTTGTAAATTGACCTGTGTGATGTATTGAAATATACACTTCTTACATGCCTTTTTTACAAGTCTAGAGAACGGGAAGAGAGCGTCGGAAACACGTTCTGAGTATGTTGCGAACACGTTAAGAGGGCGTTGCGAAAATGTTTAGGACGTTTACTCAGGGTCGCAGGGACGGCAATACGAAAGTAGCGACAACGTGGTGCGCACGTGATAAAAACGTCGCAGAGACGTTGCCAAAGCGTTCTATACTCCTTGTAGTCACGTTGCAGAAACGTGGTGACAACGTTCCAGAAACACTGTTGCTACGTTACAGAAAACATTCCATAACGTTGGGGGACGTTGTAAGAACAGTTTTGGGACGTCACGGCCACGTTACAGAAACGTTGTGATGACATTCAAATGCATGGTCGGATGACGTTGTCACGCCGTTGTCTGGAGTCTACAAAATTACGTTGTCACAACGATAAATCGGGACGTTGTGGTAACCATTTGACAACGTTTAAACGACGTTGTAACAACGGCAAATTGTTAGCTGGGGCGACGTTTAAACAATTAACAAGATTAGTCAGCTGACTGGATTTCGCCGAACATCCGTTCTTAACGGCGCTACGTTCAAATAAGCATACCGTGGTGCTCTTTGTGGCGCGGGCGCTGGAATTCGGCGTCTTTTGTGCGGTAGCAGATTGATATGACTAGTGCACTGTGCAGTGACATTATTTCATTTTTTGCTAGCTTGTGGTTGGTGATAGTTTTCTGGTCAATAGTCAATTGAATTTCCTGGTGAATTGAAGATGCCCGGGGTGCAGTCCCTGGCTAATGGCTGTCAACACCATACTAACTCCCCCACAGTAATATTATTTGTCAATAACAATTAAGTCAATAACAATTTAGCTATCTGATTGGCAAAAATCATTACACGGACCTAGGATAAACATACATACGCCATGAAGGATAAAAACAATCATGAGTTGGGACTTGGGAGGTTACTCCTACCGATAAATCGCAGTGTAAGTAATCTTACTACGATATCAAGTTTGTAAACGTTGTGCCTACTGAACCGTGTGACGATTTTTGTTAACCATCTTAACAAATATTCTGAAATATTTCTAACAGGGATGCGGAGCCGGAGCCGGAGCCGGAGCCGCCGGAGCCGGCATATTTTGCCCGGAGCCGGAGCCGGAGCCGGAGCCGTGAAACAATATAACCCGGAGCCGGAGCCGGAGCCGGAGCCGTCAAAAAAGGGGGCGACTCCGGCTCCTTTTCTTACGAGGAAACAATTATTTACCTATAAATTAACTTTGAAGCGACCTTTTCCTTGATATTATGTCAAAAATGAAAGAATTATTTACATGTGCATTCGGGCACAGCCCATCATCAGATGTATATTTGAAAAGACAGCATATACATCGTCACAAAAACAAGAATCGACATTTCAAATTCAGCTCGTGAAAATGACACATCAGTATCCTTCGCGCCGTATGGTACCTATCTATATAAAACACACCTATAAACACACCACAAGCACAATTTTGGGGCACATACATACGATAAACTTGTTCTCACATGATACGCCACGAGGACAGATTTTCGTTCAGCCCAGGTTTTCTTTCCCTTATGTACAGTGATTCAGTAATTTTCCTATCCGGATGGTCCCTAGTTTTCTTCAAAATCCTAACCTCCAGTGGCGGGTCAGCCAGCTTTTCTGCCTTCGACATCCCCGCGTGACACTCTGAAAATGGTCACCGATCGGGGTAAGCTGTGTCTCGTTGGCAGCACACCTCAAATGCTCATTGTATCTAAGGCGCAGAGGCCGTTTCGACTCGCCGATATACTTAGCTCCACATAGCGTACAGGAGAGCTCATAAACCACGTTTTTGTCCGTGCACCTACCATTCTGCAACCTCCTGCAAGTGTTGCAGATCCTGTTGCCCGAAGGGCACGGTGGATCGCCAAACGATGAATGCACTAGTTTTTGTTTCAATGTCTCTGGCGTGATGAGGCCACCGTAACACCAGCCCAGAAGCACGAGCCGCCTTCTTCACCTTGCATAGCACAGTTTCATTGACATAAGGCAAAAGAAGGATCCCGCCAGACTTGTGACCTCTTCCTGCTCTTGCGCCCTGCCCCCTACCATCAGCGCCAGGGGCAGCGTCGGGGACATCCCTAGTCGTAGTCTCCCTCGCCCTCCACGAGCTCCTCTACCGTCTCTACTGAGTACTGACCCTACGCAGCCGCTCTTTTCTTTCCACTTGTCGCCGAGTGCTCCTTAGCACGTGCGCAGGGTAACCATTTCTCGAGAAACAGGTCACAGATTTTATCTAGGTCCTTTGCTTAGACTCCTCATCAGAGGACAGTGCGATCGCGCGCGTCAATTGGGACCGCAGAGTGCAGAGCTTTGTCTGCATGGGATGCGCTGAGCGGTAGTGGAGAATGATCCCCGCATTGTTAGGCTTGACATATAGCTCCGACTGGAATCGGCGACACATGTATCGGACATATGTATCGACATATGTAATCGACATATGGAATCGGAGCACTCGGCGACAAGTGGAAAGAAAAGAGCGGCTGCGTAGGGTCAGTAGAGACGGTAGAGGAGCTCGTGGAGGG